>NC_044396.1:21215000-21515000 GCF_006542625.1 Nomascus leucogenys
TTCAATTACTGTTTTAGGTTATCTACTGTAAACCAGCTAATCCCTTTATACTCAGTGGTTGCTCTTCCCTTATTGAAATAATATTCAGACTACTTGAACTTAATTCAGAAAGATCTTGGAAAATTGCCTAAATGTTTCTTTCTAGTAGATATAGGGGAAAATATAACCTTAATTGGTTTTATAACCTTAATTTGTTTCCAATAATTTGCCAGAAAAAAACAAGTCTTCCACCCATGACCCCATCCAGAAGCAGAGGAGACTGTGATTTGAGAATTACCAGAAGAAAGTCCTCCTCCTTCAAAATTTTGCAGACATCCCCCAGTGGGAATGTCTGAAATTCTATCATTAAATATTCCCTCAAAGAAAGATAGCATTTCCCAAACCTGACTCCTATTAAGTGAAAACTTTATTACAGATCCTATCTGAATAATTCATAAGAATAATACTTAAATATGTTCAAACCTGAAACTAGATATAATCTTCATTTGCTTATAATTTTTATAGAACCATAAAGCTAAAACTTATTTGAAAATTTAACATAAAACTTAAAAATCAATAAGATTAAAACAATGTCTATATGATGGCTGATGCTCTGCTGAAAATAAAATTACTAGTCACAACAAGAATATGGAACTGTTTGCTAATGATGATAATCTTTTTGTTTTAGCATAGCTTTATTACCATCTAATTTGTATTTTATATGCTATATTCCTATGTGTCATTTGTATACCATCTGTGGTATCTAAGACACCATTTGTTGTAAAACATACCATTATTTTATGCATGCTTCTCTCAGCCTATCCCAACTTCAGCCAGCAATGGCTACTAATAAAAAACAATGCGGCTATAACATTTGCATTCTTCCAGGGAGATTTTTTCCACTTCTTCTTACATACCGCATCTACCACAGAGAATCTCTTCACTGTTAATCTAGAACTAAGAGATGGTCTATACCATCTTCTTCCTGTTATTTATTCAACAAACATTCATGGAGTAACTAGAATATGTCAAGCACTGAGCTGGGCACAGGAATCTGAAGGTGGCCAAAGCATAGTCTCTGCCTGCAGGAGCTTATGCTCTAATAGAGAAAATAGACCTGGACATGACTGTAAAATGAGAAGTGATAAGGTAGAGATCTCTGTATGGCATAGATACAATTGCAACAAAAAGACAGGATCATAGGTATAGCTGTCCATGGTAGAAGAGAGGACAGGTAGGAGAAGGAAACACCAAGCTTAAGCTAGATAGACAAGAAAGGGAACAGCGTTGCAGGCAGGGGAACAGTACACATGAGCAAAGACATGGGTACAGGCAAGAAAAAGCAGAGGAGTTCAAGCTATTTTAAATTATTGATTATGGCAAGAGCCAAAAGAGAGGTCAGGGTTACAGATTAAACCGGAGTTAGGCAAAGGTCAATGATACAAGGCCGGGAATATCCTGGTAAGGAGTTTATACATTTATGCCATAGAGAAGGAGGAGTGGCTGAGGGGCTTCAGTTAGACAGTCAGTTATATTGAATAAAAATTGTTTTTATTCCCATTGTCATACACTACCTTAGCAATATGGCAACTTGGTACAAAAAAAATAAATAAATTGTTATTGGTGAAATTCTAGTAAGCCATTTCACCCAGAATAAGCAACCCTCCTTCTTCCCTTATCTTCTTGCTGATTAGAAGAGCTCCTCTGCAGAAGACCACAAATCACAGAATTTAAAATCAGAAGAAAACAAACATTATTTTTTCCCAACCTAGTTATTTCCAGGTTAAGGCAAGAGATTTACCTTAGTTCACAGAGCTACTAAAGTGAAAAAGAATGGTCCAAAATTCATGTCCTTCATTCCAGAATTCTTTCTAGTTGTCCATTTTCCAAACTTTGAGACCTCTGATCTAGACAAAATAAAAGTAGTCATTTATAATTTTAAAGCCCATGTTAATGCCACTCTATTGTCAAAAATCAGGTTGTTGGAGGTATTTTAAATCATTTTAAAGGTGCTTGAATTATTTAATAATATCTCTATCCCATTTATTCTGACCTGTGATAAATCTAAAGGGTTGAAATGTCAAAACAGACTACCCAGAATCACAGATCTTACATAGCACCAAACTTTATTAATGATTCATTGGCTACAAGCTGCCATCAGGAATAAACAAAACATTCATTTTGGGAAAAACCCCAAATCGTCAGACACAGCATCCAAACAAAACAGACCATTTTCTCCTGCAGTAGGCACATTTTGGTTTTGCATTTACAAGTAATTTTTGAGCATTGTCTGCAAAAACATTTCTCACAAAAGGAAGGCAGTTTGGTTTGGGGACATCTTCGTTCCACATTCTCTTACAGAGCTTACATAGCACCTCTCTCTCCATTCTCCAGCCAGCCTGCTAAATTCCAGGCTTATTTACAATAAGCAATCTAGACAGACCAGAAATGTCCTGCTAAAAAAATTTCATAAATAGGGACTCCCTGGTATCTTTGCACTGATAAATACTATGAGATTTGTAAGAAAGTCTGGTGAGGTCATTTTTTCCTCTGCAGGTCTTAGGAAGGGAAAAAATTAGTCACAGGCTGGCTGTTAACACCTTCCCTTCTTTTGGCTTAGCTTCTACGCTTATATCTGAAGTTCAAAATGTAATCAATTGTAGGATTACAGGATTATCTGAAAAGTTCCTAAAATGGCCCTATACATATTTGATAATCTATTCAGAATTATTTCTGAAGCAATAATGGAACCAAAACACCCCCTACCATTTTTTAACAAAAATAAATAGCTTTGTGTTTCCAGGCCATATAAGTCAAATCATGTATTCAATTATGTTATTTATTAGGTAAGTTTATTTTTGATAAAATGGTTGAATCTAAAATTAAAACTTCTAATTTATTTTAAAAATCCATAAGGGAACTGCAATTTTGGTAATATGAAATCTAAATTAAAATGCTTTCTTCATAAATACTTAAAGGCAAATTTTTTCTGTATTAACTGTAATAAACCTATCTTAAAATACATAACTAGTATCTCAAGGAAATTTCCAGATTGCAAAAATACAGAGGGCAAGAAGTATTTGATGGGTTGACTTAGGCTGCCCTGGGTGTGGGTGTGTCCCTTGTTGCATAAAAAGCCTTTATTTTTTGCATAAAGGCTTTTGTTTTAATTTGAAACTGCAGAAGATAAGTGCTCTCATTAAAAACAAAAACAGAACCCCTTTAAAAAAAAAACATGCATCTTTGGTGCACTAAAAATCTCATCCAACAGCATAGAACATCAACTTTGTCTGGGCTCTGGGTAGAGGGGGAAAAAGAAGTTCTCTTTAACAAATCTTAGTCTTGTACCTATGCCTCATACAGGTTTGGGGTCAAAATTTACACACACACACACACACACACACACACACGCAGAGTAGAATAAGCAGATTTTTTTTTTGTTTAGCCATGTGGAAATTAACCACCAGAAGAACAGAAAAAGAAAGCTTAAAAATAGTGGCCTAACATTGCAGGACCAGAGAAGGGGATTTTGAGGAGCGAATGAGTTGTTTCAAATCACAAGCCCTCGTGGATGTTTCATTTTTTTAATCATTTCCATATTACTTTGCATAAAGTTAGATAGATAAAGATAAGTAGGTGGGTAATTAGAAGAAAAAAAAAGAAAGAAACCAATGTGTTGTGTGATCACATTTAAACCATTCAAATCAAATACGAAGCTGTGTTTAATCCTCTACTTCTAAATTATTCACGAGATCATTTTGACTCCCTAAAGTTCATAAACAGAGTGCAAATCACCCAAGCTGAAGTAATTTGCTGCTTTTAAGCCAAAGCCCTGACTAGCTAAGGAGTTGCCTGTAGGAATTAACCAGAACAAAATCCTGATTAAGCAACTAATTGGCTTGTGTACTAAAGAAAAGGAAAACAAAGTACATTTCTCTACCTTCAGGCACAGTCATAAATACAGAGGGTTTTCGGAACCACCTCAGAGAAGATGTTTAAATCACTGACAAAAGTCAACAAGGTGAAGCCTATAGGAGAGAACAATGAGAATGAACAAAGTTCTCATCGGAATGAAGAAGGCTCTCATCCAAGTAATCAATCTCAGCAAACCACAGCACAGGTATGTCCTCTACATTCCTATGCAAGCCTTGATTTTCATCATTTCTTATCTGGTAATAGCATTTAATCACTGCTATGATATATGATTGTTTAGTAGTTTTACCTGGCACCATCTGGTACATGTACTGTGTCGGGCTTATCTTCATTAATTTATATATTCTGTACATATTTGTTCATAAAAAGAATAATACATGTTTAGGAGACTATACTAGGATTTGGAAAAGCCAAGTAAGACTTCTCGTTGCTGATTTTTGCTTCTACCATCATCCAAAATGAAATCATTTCTCAAATGTTAAATTGGTTACTTGACTGAGTTTCAACAAAGAATATCAAGTATCCTGGTCTTCATAAACCACATGTTAACAATAAATTCTCTAGAGCAATAGGAAACCTATTGGCTCTCAATTGAGAGCGATTTTACCACTCAAGGGTCATTTGGCAAATCTGGGGACATTTTCAGTTGTCATAGCTCCAGGGTGGGGATGTTACTGGCATCCGGTGGGTAAAGTCTGCAGATGCTGCTCAACATCCTATCACTACAGGACAGCCCTCCACAACTTAGAATTATACACTACAAAATTTTAATACTGCCAAGATGGAGGAACTTCAAACAAGTCTTTTCACAAGTTCTAAATATATTTATCTGCAAAATGTATATGATAATTTCTGCTTTGTTATGAGAACTAGAGACAGTAATATATAAAGCACATGGTAGGTACTTTACAAGTGGCCATTATTATTATTAATAAGAATTTGTGTTTCTGTGACAGGTTTAAGTCCAAAGTGATCATTACTAGAGCAATATTTACTTAGAACTATCTAGAGAATAATTTTCATGAATTACTCACTAGAATTATCTAAAAGAGCTACAGAAGATTTTTAGAGCAGTAGTTACTTTCCCGTCTGAAACAGCTGGATGAGAGATGACAAGTACAAGCAGGAGTGCTCCTCAGGGACTAGGGGAGCATGGTCCAGTGGTTCGGGTTTAAATGAGCCCAGAGGATAGACAACCTGAGATTATTTAACATTGGCCGTGGAAAACCTGCCTTCCTTTTCTGATTAATGTTGACTGCTTTGCAGTAGAGAGGAGATGAGGAGGATTGTGTTAGTATTGCTTCGTGAGAGTGCCCTTGACTTCTTTCTAATTCTTATGTCAAAATAAATAATCCCACACTAAAAGTTATTTATATGTTTAAGAACTCATACAATGTCACAAATATTGAGCTGGTACTTCCCTTCAGCTAGTCTTGCTGTGTTTTGCTCTGGGAAAGTCACTACATTCATCTTTAACCCTTGCCTACTTATGATTATTTTCCAAGGGAGCACATAAAAATAGCTAATAGCTAATATATTATTCTCTTGGAGAACACTGTAGCTAACAGCAATTACTATGTGCCAAGCAAGGTGCTAAGCCCTTTTCTAGGGCTACTGTATTTAATCCTCACAACAGTCACAGGTCCTATTACAATTTGCTCCTTACACATAGCTAGCAAATGGCAGAGCCTGGATTGGAACCAAGTCCTATCTGAATTCAGCACCTGAGAGCTAAATCACTAGGCTATACTGCTCAAAACAGGAGGGATATTAGTTGAGTCAACTCTTTAAGATACTTTGCCTGCAGGATAAAGGGAAATTAGAGAGAAGGCGAAACAAGAAGAGAAACTTCTTAAAGAGTTGTCTTTCCTTTCAAAACATGAATATTGGAGAAGTACTTAGATTAGGCACAGGTAGAGCACCCCTTAGGTATATCCCATGCCATTCCAACAGCCATAATTTGTGGATATCAATCACGAAGTCTACTGGCATCACATTAGATTTTTTTTTTTTTTTTTGAGACAGTCTCACTCTGTCGCCCAGGCTGGAGTGCAGTGGTGCAATCTTGACTCACTGCAACCTCTGTGTCCTGGATTCAACAGATTCTCCTGCCTCAGCCTCCCGAGTAGCTGGGATTACAGGCACATGCCACCAAACCCAGCTCATTTTTTTGTATTTTCTGTAGAGACGGGGTTTCACCATGTTGGCCAGGCTGGTCTCAAACTCTCGGCCTCAGGTGTTCCACCCACCTCATCCTCACAAAGTGTTGGGATTACACGCGTGAGCCACTGCGCTCAGCCACATTATATCTTAAAAGTCATATTTGGGCAATTATTTGCATATGTTCTTTCCAAGAACAGGTGGGTGTGGGAAAAAATAGTTTATCTCCAATTTCAAATATGCTAAATGTTAAAAATGACAGAAAGTTAAAGTCCTGTTTTCTTTCACGGAATTTGACCTTTCAAAATGGCATTTAAACAATAAGCCTCTGAACTATGAATAAATGATTAGAGTCTTATAAGCAACTATCTAGGAATAAATATATCAATGTATGTTGTGTTTTTTAAAGAGTCATTTAAAGAGTGCATTTACACACCAAAATGTCACGGGTAATTCTCACCTATCAATAAACAATAATTTAAGAACTGCAAATCAGTCTAATCCAAACTCTCTCTTATCCCAGAAGAAGACACTGTTCACATAAATCTACATTTGTATACACATAAAGACTATGATAGAAATGTTTATGAATAACATCATAATGATGCAAAAGGACTTGATTGAAGTCAGAAGGCTTTTTCACTGTGTATAAATAGTCCTGGACTTATAGCTTTCTAGCTATGTTCATATAAACTAGCCACTCAATTTCATATTCAATAATATAATAATATTAATAATAATAGCTGCCTTGCCTAATGTATACGGTTATTGTGAGGCTTAAGTGAAAATCAGCCAATTAATTAATTAATTTATTTATTTTTTAATGCTTTGGCCTTTGTAAACTGGTTCACAGAAGTAACTACAAAAGAATTAATTTATTTTTTAGTTTAAAATGCTTCTATGACACACAAGGCTTATAAATAATGTCAAAACTCCATAGCAGGCACACAAGACTCTCAGTGTCCTTCTGGTCCCTGCCTACTCTCAAGCCTCATCTACTCACCCTTTGTCCCATCCAACCACTCCTACTGTAGTCTCTCCCCACCTATGTACAGTCACGCCTTTGGCTTTTGCTAAACCTGCATCATCTGCGTGGAATGTTTTCTAAGTCCTCTCCACGTGGAAAACAAAAATCTTATCTTTATAAAGTCAAGAGTTACTTTCTTTGGAATAGTTTCCTTTCTTTCCCTTCTACTCCAATAGAATTGATCACTTCCTGTTTATGCCCCATCCTAATCCTCTACAGACATTGATTCGTCACCTACATTTTCTTGCACTTAACATTTTTGTGTGTTTGTTTCTCCTTCTAGACTGTGCATAGCTTGGGAGTCAATCTTTATGTTCTAACCTCATATCTTGTTTCACTCTGCCCCTGTAGGAACATCCTGAGGCACACATTGGCCATGTCTAGTGGGACATAACGGCATTTCAAAGGAAAGCTTAGATGATCAGACAAATGATGAGGTAGAAGCACATGAAATCATGGAGAGAAGAAAGGGAGCTTTGTGTGAATGGGACCAAACTGCCTTTTCTCCACTATTTTAAGTTCTACCACTAAAGACCTAGACCAATGCTAGGCCTATGGCAAGTAAAGACCAGAATTGAAGGAATGTGAACAAGAGAAACACAGAATCCACACTGAAAAAACCAGAGGGCTCCTGTGACTAACAAGCTGTCGAGGCTGAGGTTGATTATTCAATAGTAGGCCAAGAATGCCCATTTTAAATGCAAGAATAATTTTTAGTACATCATAAACAGTCAATTTTAATAATCTGATTGACAATTAAGTGGAAAATGGTGTTACATTTTACATTCAACTTCATTTTTATGTAAATTCATCACATACAATCTCTATGTTTTTTCTCAAAGGAAGAAAACAAAGATGAAGATAAATCTCTCAAAACCAAGTCAACTCCAGTCACGTCTGAAGAGCCACACACCAACATACAAGGTCAGAATGCAGCCTGAAAAAAAAAAAACAACAAAAAACTAAAAAGTGAAATACATATTTATCTGAAATGTGCTGTCTGATGAAACATTTGTCCTTGACTAGTTGAATTATCTAGGCTCACACTGAGGTTATTTGAAGATCTGAATATTTCAAAAACTTTATATCCTCATTCAGTAACTCATTTGTCCATGCAATAGATGCATTTTCATCACCTGACATGTGCCAGGCACTGTTCCATGGGCTGGAGGTGCAGTAATGAGCAACATGGGCAGAGTCTGAGGTTACGTAGAGCTTGTAGTCTAAAAAAACACATCATAGATAAGTAAGCACATTGTGAACGATGCAATTTCAGACATTGATAAGCAATATAAAGACATTAACATGAATGTGGATTGAACACATTTAAAGGTTTAGCACTCACACCTCTGCTCCCTCCTGCTAAACTCTCTCCATTATAAGGCTCATTTACTCCTAAGGCTACCACACTCGATTCTACAAGGATGATTCTAAATCCGTATCAGGTCAATTTCTTTTTTAAGACTGTCAATATTTTTCAACTCACCACTAGATGTACACGACGGTATATTCTACTGCATCACAAAGAAAGCCTGTCTAAAACTAAATTCCTTATCCTCTGCTACAAATACGCTCCCTCTCCTGATTTACTTCTACCCCTGGTACTATCATTCTTTCAGCCTCCCAAGCTCAAAACCTTACTCAGGTTTTATTCCTTTAACTAGGATGTCCTGTAAAGTAAATTAGTCACCAAATCTCCCTTCATAAGGACCCTGAAACCCGCTTCCTTTTTTTTTTTTTTTTTTGAGACAGAGTCTCGCTCTGTTGCCCAGGCTTGAGTGCAGTGACGCAATCTCGGCTCACTGTAAGCTCTGCCTCCTGGGTTCACGCCATTCTCCTGCCCCAGGCTCCCAGGTAGCTAGGACTACAGGCGCCCGCCACCACGCCTGGCTAATTTTTTGTATTTTTAGTAGAGACGGGGTTTCACTGTTAGCCAGGATGGTCTTGATCTCCTGACCTCGTGATCCTCCCGCCTTGGCCTCCCAAAATGCTGGGATTAGAGGTGTGAGCCACCGCGCCCGGCCCACTTCCTTTCTTTCCAATTTCAGCAATACCATCCTGGCTCGGGCCCTTATTAGTAGCTCATGTCTGCAGTACCCCCAGGCTAAGTGGTTGCTTTTGTTTAGAACTCTATTTCACTCATCTCTCCCCTTGTTACCCAGCCCAAACACTGTTAGCAGATTATTTTCCATTAACCACCACTTTGATCTCAACATTTGCTCAATAAGCTTAAGTGCTTGCATATTGCCTGCAGGACAAAATCTAAATTCCTCCACCTAACTTTGTAGAATTTAATATGATCTATTCCCAGACCCCCTTTCTAGACCTTCTCTCCTACTTCTCCCCAGTAGGAACACTACCCCCTAACCAAAAAAATACAGAAATGAAAGGGAAATCACTAGAACAGAGTATGCTTTGTTAAATAATAAAAATAAAATTATTGCCATAAAACTAGCACAAATGTTTTGCTTTTCATCTGTTAGACAAAGTCTGTGTATGATGATTGTTAATGACTTCCTATTTCCACTAAAACAAATATTTGAACTGAGGCACAATTGAGCTTTTACTAGCCCAAATGTCACATCTTTAAGGAACAAAAATAAGAAATGCACAAAAGTTACAAGATTATAAATTTAAAAACAAATCACAAGAAATGTTTTAAATACACAAATTGCTGTCAAGGAATATCCCCACAATGAAAGTACTGAGGCCATTATCCCAAGCAAACTAACACAGGAACAGAAAACCAAACGTGGCATGTTCTCACTTGTGGGAGCTAAACATTGAGTGCACATATAAAGATGGGAACAACAGACACTAGGATCTACTTGAGGGTGGAGGATGGGAGGAGGGTGAGGATAGAAAAACTACCTATAGGGTATCATGCGTATTCCCCTGATGATGAAATAATCTGTATACCAAACCCCCGTGACACAAAATTTACCCATATAATAAACCTGCACACGTACTCCTCAACCTAAAAGGTTTTTTACATTTTTAATTTTTAAATAAGTCCAAATTCCAGTACCATCTTACTTTAATTTGGAAATGCTACATTAAACCTGTCGTGTAATAAAGAAAAATTTAAAAAAAAGGACTGCTCTGAACAAATGGCCCCACTCTCATACTTACTTGTTTCTATTTAGGAGAAAAGGAAAGAACCTATATGAAGAAAATAACTGAATTTTACAGACATATGTAGAATAAACTTAAATAACTGGAGGAAAATATGTGTCCACTTGGGAGGATAATATTATAAACATGTTGATTTTTTTCCTAAATTAATTTATATTTATACTTTTTACAATCTACTCTCTACCTAGTTACAAGAATAAAATTTGTTTAAAAAGGGGAAGAAAATTCACTTTAGTTTTCTTGAGTTTGTTTAGTTATTTTGAATAACACCTCTGTTTTTTCCCTCTGCAGATTAGAATGTAGAGGATACTTGTTCTTACACATACCAGGTGGTTTTGCCACTATCTTTCTTCTGTACTTTTATCTCTGCCACAAAGATAGGAAAACAGTATCTTCCAAATAGAAAATCAGCATTGACTTATCCAAGGAGAAAGGGTGAAAAAAAATAAGTGTTCTACAATACATTTTTCAACGTGAATGCAATATAATACTTCCTAACTGATGACTAAAGCTAGACTGTTCAACTGCTAGATTATCTGATTTTAAATATTTAGGATAATGTGTCACTGAAAGAGGAAAACACTTAATAATCCTAAAACTCTATCTGATCCAAACTCACATATATAAAACTTCCCTAAATAGCAAGAATCATAAACCAAGTGGACATTGTAAAAAATGTGGTCTTGCCTTATTTTTATCAGTAATTGAAGCCCATTATTCAATCTTCAAATTTGTTTAAAAGGAGAAGACCCTTTTGTAGACTATAAAACAATCTTGAATGCATACACCAAAATGTGATTAACAAATGGAAGTACCGAGGAAGAGAGAAACATTCTGATAATTCAAACTACAATTCTTTTTTTCTGAGTTACTTTGTAATAGTAATGGTTTAAATCTACAGTTCTTTGCACAGAAAAATACAATCTTAATTGGTATAAAACCAAGGATTACACCTTTGAAAAGACAAGTTTATTCTTATCTTTGTCATACTTTTTTCAAAGTGTATTTGTAAGCTTAAATTTTTCATAGCTGGTAATAAAAACTCTTTTGTGGAAGTTTCATTTAACAGAGGAGCTATTTGAGTTGAAGGAAAAAGTAGTTTCATTTAAATCTGCAGACTTAGCATGTCTCCAAAGACTTTAATAGGAATAACAGTTATATTTAAGATATTTTGTCTTGAAAAAGCAAAATTATTAGTGTTTAAAGATAGCCTCTGATATGTGCTTGGTATTTTTGTGTTCACTTCAAAACATGCAGGTGCAATGTCATAAATCTGCAGATGTTGATTTCTGATTATAGAACTCTTATCTTCTGCAGAACATGGTTTAATTTATATCTGCCATGGAAATGAAGAATGCAACATATTTTGGATTCAAATAAAGATAACTTACTAAGGTCCTCTTTTGATTATAATCATCTTCCTTAGGCATCTATTTCATTTATGTTACGTTAAATGCTTCTTTAAATAAATGTCTTGGTACCAGTAGAGGATATGTAAGTAATTTACCTAGTGGTTTACGGTACTTTTAAGTGAACTTATTTGTGTAGAAATGGGTCAAAGTTGAGTTCCCATTGCTAGTATGGTGTGGTAAGCCAATTAATGGCTATCCAAAGCTGTCCACACCATAATCTCTAAAATCTATTAATTGGTTAGCTTACATTGAAGAAAATTGCTAATGTTACTAAGGATCTTGCAATAGGAAGATTATCCCATATTATTCAGGTAACCCCAATGTAATCAAGGGGTCCTTATAAGAGTTGAAGCAGGAGAGTCAAAGGCAAGAGATGGGACAATGAAAGCAGAGGTGGATTGATGCTCTCTGGAGGTGGAGGAAGGGACCAAAACCCAAGGAGTGCTGTGACCTCTAGAAGCTGGAAAAGACAGGGAAAGATTCTCTCCTGGAGCTTTCAGGAGGAACATAGCCTGTCAGACACGTTTTAGACTTCTGACTTTCAGAACTGTAAGACAACTGACTGTGTTGCCTTAAGCCATTAAGTTTATGGTGATAGATTACAGCAGCAATGGAAAACTATAATACATACAGTTTTAAAAGAATTCCAACTTGAAATATAAAATACAACCATTTTTCTCCTGGCTAACACGGTGAAACCCCATCTCTACTAAAAATACAAAAAATTAGCCAGGCATGGTGGCGGGTGCCTGTAGTCCCAGCTACTCGGGAGGCTGAGGCAGGAGAATGGCGTGAACCCGGGAGGCGGAGCTTGCAGTGAGCCGAGATTGCGCCACTGCACTCCAGCCTGGGTGACAGAGCGAGACTCTGTCTCCAAAAAAAAAAAAAGCCATTTAAAAAAAAAACCATTTTAAAAATGAAATTGAGTTTTCCTACAACCATGTTGAATTCATAGTAAAGGCAATATACTACAAAAACAACAACAACAACAACAAAAAAAACAGCATTTGAGAATTTGACACCCCTGAATTCAAATCACAACTCTGCTACTTTCTAGCTCTTTGGTTGAGGCATTTAACATCTTTGAGTGTCATTTTGCTCATGTATAAAATAAGGACAACACTGTTATCAGTGTTGGGTTGTGAGTGAGAATTAAATTAGTTAATATATGTAAAGCATTTAGCATTGAGGTTGGTAAATCCCAACCCTGATATAAGCCAGGTAGCATAAATGAGGAGCATTCATGCCCTGTCTGAAGAGGTCAGAGGCTACTCAGCTCTGCTAGTCACTGTCACATGGGGATGAAGGTCAAGTTCTGCCAGGTGTTACACCTTGTCAAGACAAACTACAAACACAAACGTTAATTTGAAAGATCTCAATTTTTAAATGTTGACTTTTTTAATGTTTAAATATTCCCTTTCTTAAATCACTGGGAACACATAACTGAATTCTTATCAAATTCAGTCCACAAGACCATTCTGTGACCTCTAACCAACCACGTGGTGGATATGTAATGTTGTCTGCATTTGTAAACAGTGAAATCCCTAGACAAAATTCTGAATCTGGCAATGTGTTTAGTGATCCTGTTACTTTTCCATTCCTCTTTACTCATAATCTCCATCCCAGTCTTTGTTTTGTAAACAGATTACAAGTAGGGTGGCCTCTCTGGAACTGCTTGCCAAATAGCTTTCCACGGCCAAGACCCCTAGGTTCCAAGTCTAGCACAATTCCAGATCTACAGAGGTGCCCCCAGCCTTGCCCAGGTCCCTATCATCTCTCCAAACTGACATAGCCTGCATTTCAGCTAACTCTCACTTTGGGCGCAATCTAAAACTAAAAACTGCTCTGGAGCTAAAACTACTCTAAAAATAATAATAAAGCTGGCCAGGCACGGTGGCTCATGCCTGTAATCCCAGTGCGTTGGGAGCCCAAGACAGGAGGATTTCTTGAGAACAGCCTGGGCAACATAGCGAGACCTGACCTCTATCCCCCCATTTTTTTAATTAGCTGAGCATAGTAGCACCCGCCTGTAGTTCCAGCTACTCAGGAGAATGAGGTGGGAAGATTACTTGAGCCCAGGAGTTTGTGGTTACAGTGAGCTATGGTCATGCCACTGCACTCCAGCCTGCATGACTGAAAGAAACCCTGTCTCTTAAACCATAAATAAATTAAAATATAAAATAAAGTCCAGTTTTTCAGAAAAGGTAGTGGATGTTTAAATAGGAAACCACTCTTCAGTCCTTGGCAGTAACAATTAGCATATACAATTTAATGTGTCCTATGTGGAAAAGAAAAATAACTAGGCCATCTACTGAAATTTAGTAAAGACTTTGCCGTGTACGACCAACCAGTTTGATTGACATGCATAGGACGTACTACTATGGCTAATTTTAGATCTGTAGTCCACTCCCTGTAACTTTCAGTCCTATTCACCAGCCAAAGGATAAGGTGGGAAGAGAGACATCCTCCTAAAAAATGTATATAACTTTTTATCAAAACTACTCAAGCAGATTTCTCAAAGAACTTAAAACAGAACTACCATTCTGCACCAGCAATCCCATTAGTGGGTATATATCCAAAAGAAAATAAATTGTTCTACCCAAAAGACACATGCAGTCTTGTATGTTCATCACTGTGCTATTCACAATAGCAGAGACATGAAATCAACCTAAGTGCCCATCAACAGTGGGTCGGATAAAGGAAAGGTGGCACATATATACCATGGAATACCACACAGCCATAAAAAAGAATGAAATCATGTCCTTTGCAACAACATGGATGAAGATGGAGGCCATTATCCTAAACAAATTGACGCCAAAATAGAAAGCCAAATACCACATGTTCTCACTTATAAGTGGAAGCTAAACACTGGGTACTCATGGACATAAAGATGGGAACAATCAACTCTGCAGGCTACTGGGGAGGCGGGAAGAGTTGAAAAACTAACTATTTCACCTTAGAGGAGATATAAAAAATAAAATAATAACAAAAAAAAAGAAAAGTTAAATGTTGGGTACTCTGCTCACTATCTGTGTGACAGGATCATTCACATCCCAAACCTCAGCATCATGCAGTATACCCATGTAACAAACACACACATGCATCCCCTGAATCTAAAATAAAAACTGAAATTTTAAAAAAGACTCAAGCATATTTATTTCCTTCCTTCAAATACAAATAGTCTTATGTAGCCAACAATCAGAAGTATTCTTTTAAAATGATACCTGATAGGATGATAAACAAAAGAATTGAGAAATGAATGAAGTTAGCGTGACATTTTTAAAAATTTAGTCTAGAAAAAAGATAAATATTACATGCTTTCTAGTTTGAGATGATGAAGAAAATTCCTAATTGTGCTGATTTGGCAAGAGACAGAGACATAATCAGGACACCTTCAGTGGCAGGGGCTCATTGTAAGAAAACTTATGGATAACTGGAGCTGAAAAGCCATTTAGGGGAGGCTTTCAGACTGAGGCAGCCTAGGAGCTAATTACTTTTTCTCCTTTTCCCTTAGTGAATATGGCTTCATTTCTCATGAGTGCTGTGTTTTCTCTGCATATCTGCTCTGGACTGCTCTCATTTCCATTTACTCATTTTTCAGTCCAAATTCCAAAGGGAGTAGTCTGACTGACTTAGATAACAACCATTTTTCCCATTGAGCAGAGCCCTTCAGACCACCACTGAGGTTGCCAGCCAGCTGTGGACAGGCCACCCTCTTGAGATTAGGTGCCCAGCATGTGTGTGATGGGTAACCATTCCTGCATGTAATACAGCAGAAAGCTCCCTTGCTTAAAAGAGCGAAGTTTGGCATAGAAAGCATACCCTGTTTTAAATACTGAATAGAGAACAGATTCTGACTGATAAAATTACTGTCATTACATGTTTTATAAGCTAAAAACTTAAGAGACCCTAACTAATGTGGATAGGATGGATTTTTTTCCTTTAAAAGGCCTTTTATGTTGTAGTTTGCATGATTTAAATATATTTGCATAATTCAATTAAACTCTGAGCTTTTAGGCTTCTTTCTGCCAAAGAATATAGCTGACTTACGGAAAATTGCATTACGGTTTTCTGGTTCCTGGGCTCTGTTAAGTAAATGGAAGTTTTTGCGTCATGCCCCACATACGTCAGTGCTATGAAGATCTGAAAGAGTTAATATACATTTTCTTTTTTTAAGCAATTTATTCCAGTCTGGCTCATGGAACACTTTGTGTTTATATTGCATTTTTCTCAAATGGAGTCTTTATCTAATCCTCACAGAAATCCCCAGGACAAAAGTATTTTTCATTTTATGGATGAGGAAACTGTTATAGAAAAGAGACTTATCCAGAGTCACCTAAAGAATTAGTTATGTAGGGATTACAGGTCTCTGTTCAGCACTGGTAACTCATCACATTCCTTAATGCCTATATATAAAATGTGTTTTCTAGATGAATTAATCTCAGTTTTAAAAAAGTCCCTGAAACTAGCATGACATTGAGACAGGACTGGATTCCTCCATCCTGACACAGTAACAAAACTAACTTAGATGGATCCACGTTCTTTTTCGTTTGGCGATTTGCATATTTCTTTACTTGTAATGATGTATCCTAAAGTCAAAAATCTTCCTAAATACAAAGATTCCTTCAGGACATTATAGGGCTTTAAGGCTGCCTAGAGGACACCTTAGCTTTGACCCCATGCAAAGATCCTGTCCTCTCTCAGCACAGGCTCCCTTAGCACAGACTTAGATTGTCTGGAGGCTCCTGAGTACCACCAGCCAACAGAGCCTTCACTACCTCACGAAGCACTGCATTTTGTGGTTAGACAAGTTGCTAGAATGTTTGAGGGTTTTGCATGTTTGTTTTGTTAATTCATTGGTAAGTCTTTCTTCTGCCTTCTAGACTACATGAAATAAATCTATTTTCTTTTCTATGTAACAGCCTTTCTATGAATTTGAAATAACTATTAGGTCACTAGTTAATCTTAAATACTTTACTAAAAGAGCCTAAATTCCTCAAACCATTTCTCACATGAGATGGTTTCCAGAACTCTTATCCCTTCTGAGTCCTTCTCTGGATTTTTTAAAGATTACATGTTTTTAATATAAAGTATGTCATTTTTCTGTTCTTGTGAATGCCATTTTAAAACACTCTTTCAGATTCCATTTTATGTGCACTGCTGTAATGTTGTCAACTTCCTCCATGTTGTTTGACAATCTACAAACATACAATAATATTTCAAGTGTGATTAAAGTGTTATAGTTAAAATTATTTTAAGTACACTAGATAATCCAGCAACTCTGAAATTAGCCACAAGTTGAGCCAAAAATACAATCTCAGGTGCCAGAAAATAATCATTAATCATATACTTCTTAAAACTGTTAGTCCTTAACTCCAAATGTTCATTTAGATGGAAAATAATAGTATCATTTATGCATCTAATTGAAGTACCCAGACTTAGTCTTTATTAATGCATCTAACATCCAGTTACTCAGGTAGTGGTGGCTCCTAATAAAAGGAGATTTATTTTTGAGACAGAACCCACATGTCTTTGATGTCCTAAGACCTGGAAATTTGACCAAAGTAGTACCTTCCCCCACACCAAAGATTCTAACCAGTGAAGGCATTGTCAAGTCTTGTGCTTTTCATATCCATCTAAAACAAGCCAACTTTTTAATTTACAACCTTATTCCGATATTAGGTTCTTTCTTTGAATCCCTCCTGTCCAGCATTTATGTAATGTCACCGATAAAATTGGAAGGTTAATGGATTTCCACATCACTTATTTCCTCACCTGAAGAGAGAAGCAGATGTTTCACACCTGCTCATGTCTCCATGTTGTGCTGCTACAAGGGGCCAAGGAGATTGGAAGTATATTACACAAGCTCAGTGTGAGACGCTGCCAGGCTCCGGATGGAATCAGCCTGGTGTGTGGAGAGCAAACTCTACTTATTTTTTTGCATATTCAATAAAGGCAACCATGTCAGAATACTTTGATTCCAGATTTCACTATCTGCCACAGGTACACATTCCAGGGCAGAATTTGACCAAGTGTACTGATGAGCTCTGGCCATTGCTATACAATGTGCAAAGAGCACCACTGGCTGAAAGACTTACACTATTCATTTGGGCAGCTATGAAATTGGGAATCCTGCTGTCCATGTGTGAAGCTGGGAAGAATCACAATGTGCAGTTGACGACACTTCACCCAGATGCCAGAGCAAGATTTGCCTTGTATTTTAGATTTCTCTTTCATGATGAGGATGATGCAAACACTCTGACCATCTGTTTCCACAAACAAATAACATGTTGTATGGATAAAAAGACACCCACACTGAACTATAGTTGACAGGCATTCTTTTGTTTTAAGTCCTCATGGGTTTTTTAAGTTGTTGTTCTGCTTTGAAGCCAAGAATAGGAAATAACTGGTTTCTAATCTTCATCAATAAGCTATTAATGAGGATTTATTTTGTAATTAAATGCTTATCCACAAATCAAATTAGGCTGAAATTAATTTATAAATATCCCAGGCTTGTCAAAATAGAGGCAGTATCAATTTAGAAAGGCTTGGTAATAGCTAGAGAAGATCTGGTAAGTTGCTAAGATCTACCTAGAATTAATTTTATCCAAATGTCATGGTGATAAACAAAAACTCTTATTAGGAATGGACAAAAAGAACTATTGCAGAACAGTTGGTCATTTAATTGGTACTAGCAGAAAAGTTAATACTGAAAATGCAATACATATGCTGTAGCTTGAATGAGAGATGGAGGAGGTATATGATGCAGCTTATATCCATGTGGCTTTATAAGAAATAGCCCACCAAGCACAGTGGCTCACACCAATAATCCCAGCACTTTGACAGGCACATTGCTTGAGCCCAGGAGTTTGAAACCAGCCTGCACAACATGGCAAAACCCCATCTCAACAAGAAAACACAAAAATTAACTGGGTGAGGTGACTCATGCCTGTAGTTCCAGCGATCCGTGAGGCTGAAGTGGGAGAATCACTTGAGCCCAGGAGTTCAAGGCTGCAATGAGCTGTGATCATGCCACTGCACTCCAGCCTGGGTGACAGAGTGAGACCATGTCTCAAAACAAAAACAAAAATAAAAACCCATAGCCAGTAAAAGCCTTTAAGAAATGTTTTACAGATTCTATTTGTTTTACATTCAGGATTTTTTTTCTGATTTTTACTCATATTTCATGTTCTTTATCAATCCTAATTTTCTTTTAGGGTAAGTACTCCTAGAAACATATGTGAACACAATGATCCATAACATTTTTCTTGGTCCGGACTCTTCTGAGAAGCCCATGATAACTCTAGATCCCCTCAATGTAATAAAAGGTATATATAACATATGGCTTCAAGGATTTCAAACAAAAAATGCACTAGACATCCATGGCCAGCCATTAAGAATTTTGCTTCTAAATATCATATAGTAATTGTCCAAGTGTTTGTGGATACAAAAAAGGATTAGGCTGCCACTTTCACAGACAGCAATACAAAATGGAAATTTGTCAGAGATCTGATCTATATGATTTTTGTTTTGATTGGGTAAAGAAAAATGGAAAAATACGACTTGACCCAAACACATAAGGAAAACAGATCCTTCTCTCTTATTTTTATCAAAAGCTTGTTAGTACAAAATGACATATTGAAAGTGCAATTTTTTTACTCTGAAATCTGTTGGATACTGATAAACTCATTAGCGTACCACATGTGCCTGTACAGAAGGGTCCCTATCCTACAACTTTCAATATTTCATCTAAACATAATCTTTACACGCAGGCTTCAAGGATGTGATCATATTGAGACCTTTGTATCCCAAGTAAATTGGAGAATTTTTTTTTTCCATTTAAACATAACAAAGCCATAGCTAGTACTGTGTTTTCTATCTTCTAGCCAAAAATACTATATTTCCAAAATAAAAGTAGATAGGAGATGCATAATGAATAAAAGTGTCTTGGGAAATCCGAGAATTTAAGCTTTCTTAGTCTTAAACTTTTAAAAACTTTAAGGAGTGATTCAATTTTATGATTTCCTTTATTCCTGAAACTTGTTCCTGAAAAGTTTAGTGCCTTGAAAGATTTTTAGATGGATCTTAGAGATGTTCATATTAAAGGACTGGTATGGTGATCATCCCCTGATTTATCACTTTTTTAAATCCAAATTTTCAATACTGGGTTTGCTTATATCTTTAAACTATATATATTACAAGAAAATAAAATGATGATTTCGGCCTTCATTTTAATATCCTAAGCACAAGACATCCAATTAAAAATAAGTTAGAAACTGTGGATAATGAATAACTGTTAAATTGTATTCGTTCTTATTTTTCTTTTCCGCCATATTTTCTTTTAATATTAAGTAATTTGCTTTCATTAAAATCTTCTCTATAATCCAAATATTTACCAGTAAGTTGATTATTCTCTGGGTAAATTACAATTTAAACTATATTAATTAGAAATTGTATTTGTAGGCTTGAAGGGAAGAAATTAATTTCCGTACTGAAAATAACGCTAGTACGTATTAGTTTATATCATTTCTTCAGAAAATATTTCACAACTTAAAGATGGTCAAGCTAAAAACAAAAATTTGATTTCATAAAAATGTATAATGCAAGTGCTAAATAGTGTCAATCACATTTTTTCCTATTTTACTTTTCTGAATTTTATGATGTATCAATTTCAGCCCAAAATTATGAATACTTTAGCAAAACTGGAAATGCCTTCTGAATAATAAATTCTTATTCTCAGCTTTGTCAACATCAAAAAGAAATATATCTTATGAACCCTTTATTACATAATACACCAACTTCAATTACAATCATGTGCTGCATAAAGATGTTTTAGTCAATAAAAGACTGCATAAAAGAGGGTAGTCTCATAAGATTATAACAACATATTTCAAACTGTATCTTTTCTATGTTTACATACACAGACTGACCATTGTGTTGGAATGGCTTACAGTATTTATTACAGTAACATGCTGCACAGGTTTGTAGCCTAGGATCAATAGAGTATACCGTATAGCCTTGATGTGTGGTAGGCTATAAGATCAAGATTTGTATGATATAAGTACACTCTATGATGTTTGCACAACGACTAAGTCACCTAACAATGCATTTTTCAGAATATATCTCTGTCATTAAATAGCATATGACTATTTTTTCATTGGCCTGAAGGTGTCTACCGGTTAATTCTTCCTGCATAAAGTCCTACTTTGTTTAGCAGAAGTCCCAGAGGAGGTGTTCTTGAGTAGACTATTCTAAAAAACAAGCAGCATCTTTGTAGCTCATGTTGCCAAATATAGCTGGGTCAAGAACGGTGAACATTCATCTATCTATGTGAATTTCTTTTTCATAGACAAACTCTCCAAGAAAAATTCCTCTGGAGATCTGACCACAAACCCTGACCCTCAAAATGCAGCAGAACCAACTGGAACAGTGCCAGAGCAGAAGGAAATGGAACCCGGGAAAGAAGGTCCAAACAGGTGAGCATTTAATAAAACACACAACACATTTTAGAGATATTGCTCAGCCTACCCTAAAGAGCTCAAATATCCAATCTCCCCTTTAGCTGAATATAAGGGCAGGAAAAATTCAGTAGTCACATAACAGAAGAAAACTGTGTCAGAACTAAAAGGTTGGTTCTGTCCAGTTCATCATACCTCACTCGCCAGGCATGGCCACTAACCAGTATCTCTAGGCAGCCATTTGGCTATAGGCCAAATCACAACAAAAATAATGCTGTTACGTGTATGAGTCATTGTATCATTATGGAAACAGCCTATATATTTACTAGGCATGAATTTTAAAAAGAAATGATGAAAATTTTCCAAGCTCACAAATAAATAGCTATTTCAATTCTGTGAATATTTTATTGTTTCAAAAGATTAATTATTATTTCCCTTCATCCACTAAAGAAAGTGTGACACGCTAACCAGGAATAATTACAGAACTGGAACATCTTTATGCCACTGAAGGAATACAGCTTTATAAGTACTTCCCATAAGATTATTGGAAATACCACAAAAGAGATAACAATTTAAATGTGAACCAGTAAATCTGCAATAAATCCCAACAAGGAGGTCCTTCATTTTGCCTCTTCTTGGCGTGGTATTACATACCTGCTGATCCAGTTTAAATGGCTTAACTATAGTTGATATAATTGCAATATGTTTATGAAACAATAAAAACATATTCTTCTTATTTAATAGACAAAAAGAGTGGTCACTTATAAAGAAGTTAAAAGTACCTATTAGTCCATCCCACTCCACTCCACCCCACCCTGCCTTCTCTCTCAGCCGTGCCTCTACTGTGTAAAACTATCTGCTGTCAGTAGGAGTCATCGTGATTATCTAGGACCCAGGGAATTGCTGAATGAAAAACTGGCATCAGAAAGAGAGAATGCCTTTCGATAAACACAAATTTGGCTATATGAAAATAAACACAAGCTCACTCTACTACATACACGCACACACATACACACATGTGCACATAAACACAATGTTATTTGACAAAAATAAAAGTCGACATATTATTTTGGCAGAGAGATGTTTAAACTCTGAGGTAAGGACTGTAATCTAACAACAGAACAACTAATTATTTGTATTTTATCTATAACTGTTGTTGTTTACAGAATGATTTTCAGTCCTATTAGTGGATCATCGTTATCTTCACTCAACAGATAAGCAACCAAGATACTGAAAGGTTAATTCATTTGCCTATAGTAATAGGGTCAGCTCTCCTAATATTAGACTACAAAAGATTTGAATTCCCAAAGAGAACTTTTACCTTCCTCACACCAATACAGTCCTAGCCTTCTAAACTAATCTCCCTTTCTAGCATTAATTTTAATGTTTATTTTTTACAATAACCCATGGCAATTGATAGATTTTCAAAGGACTGAAGTTGAAGCCATAACTAACATTTTGGGGGATAAAATTCTTCTTAATCCATATTCATTCCTAGTATTTCTTATACTCTTCTGAAATGTGGAAGTGGAAACCTTTCAATTACCCAGGGGTCAATCAGCATAGCTCAAAAACACAAAACTTCTTGACATGACCTCTCAGGCCCTGCCTGGTCTGTCTCTCACCTGTTTTTACTTTGTCCTCTCCCAACACACAACTTTCCCACCTCTCTGCTCAGTCACACCTGTTCTATTTCAGTCTCTTGTATTTGTCATCTTCCCTCCTGTCACAGGCTTTTGCACATACTGCTTCCTCTGCTTGTTCTATTCTTTCCTCCCCTGATCACCTAATTAACTTCTATTCATTCTTCAGATAACAGTATGACCAATACTTCCTTTGTAAGTCTTTCCCTGACATTCTTAACTAGGCCATGTGCCCCTATTATAAGATCTCTTTCACAGCATTTATTGCTGATGCATTTTATATGATTATCTGCCTGAAAAATCCATCAGTCTCAATCTCTAAATTGTGTGCTTCATGATGGCAGGGGCCATGCTTGTTTTTATTGATGATTAGTATCCCCAGTACCTACATCAATGTCTGGCAAATGTAAATATTTAACAAATATTTAACAAATGAATTGATTGATCCAAACATATTGGATTTGCTTGAACTGCTAGATTTTCAAAACTGTACAGCTTCTTCAGGAGGAGACAGCAAGACACAAGTGGCTCTCCAAGTCTTCCCATTCCTTCCTGCTCATAATTCTTGATAAAAGCAAGAATAATCAGTAGCATATTGCAAAGATAATGAGGAAAAAACATGAGGCTGTAAAGCTCTCAATTCCTTACTTCTCTTCTAACATGGCTTTTCATCACTATCACTATCCTGAGATGGCAAAACTGTTAAATCCAGAAGACTTTTTTTAAGTGTGATTTTAGTTTCATGGGTACACATGCAGGTTGATTCTATAGATAAATTTCATGTTGCAAGGGTTTGATGTACTTATTATTTCATCAGCCAGGTAATAAGCACAGTATGTAATAGGTAGTTTTTTGACCCTCAGCCTCCTCCCTCTGTCCATCCTCAAGTAGGCTCTGATGTCTATTGTTTCCTTCAATGTGTCCTTGTGTGCTCAATGTTTAGCTCCCATTTGTAAGTGAGAACATGTGGTGTCTGGTTTTCTGTACCTGTGTTAGTTCACTTAGGATAATGGCCTCAAGCTCCATCCATGTTGCTGCAAAGGACATGATTTTGTCAGAACACTTTTTAATGTCTTTCTGGCTACAATATAGATAGCAAAGTGGTTTGAGAAGTATTAACAAACTGAGTAGATCCAAGTTAGCTTGAAGTTCTTCATTTGTTATTAGATGGTTGTTCACATGTTTTCTCAGGATTTGGTGAAAACCAGCTGCACTGAAGGAACAACTTGAAAGGGGCATTAGAAGCTCCAGTATCATCTTTGACTAAAATTAATGGGAATCTTAAAGTTCAATACCATGTAGAACTGACCAAAGCTTTCTGTTCCGATCTCATGGGCAACAACAGTTACCATATCTAGAATCCTAGAGACAGAGTTTTTATACATTATAAGAAAATATCAATGATAAAATAATTATTGAAATTATTACTTCACAATGCTTTTGATGAGTAAAAGATCACCTTTGTATTTTCAGTTGTTAAATATCAGAATCTTTAACCTTGGGCAAGGTCAGGTTTTAAAAAGCTCTTTCTCTAGAAAAAAATTAAGTATTTGATTGATTGCAGGAACTAAATATAGATGCTGTGTGAGTGACCAGCTGTCACCTCAATTTTTTAAATTTGGAAAATTTAAAAGAAGTTTTCTTATTGTAAGGGCAATTACTTTATCTTCTCAAGTAAGCCTTGAGCTGCATAGGAATTATTATGTCTGGACTGATCAATAGGTACTGGGGAGAATGCATAGTGTGGATTTTGCTGTCTGTGTGTGAGAAGTACAGTGTGATATTATTGATTACACCCTTAGTTTCTGCCCTGTTTGGAAGATGGGCAGAAGTGAACACCAAGAGGAGCAGAAACATAGAGATTACCATCTGTATCAGTTAGGGTTCTCCATAGAAATAGAACCAACAGGATATACGCATATATAGGGAAATAAATTTATTATAAGGAATTGACTAATGCGATTATGGAGGCTGAGAGTCCCAAGATCTGCAGTCAGTAAGCTAGAGACCCAGGAAAGCCAATGATATAGTTCCAGTACAAGTCTGAAGGCCTGAGAACCAGAAGAGCCAATGGTATAAGTTCCAGTCCAAAAAGCCAGCAAACTTGAGACCCAAAAGGAAACAATGTTTCAGTTTGAGTCTGAAGTCAGAAAAAGACCAATGTCCAAGCTTAAACAATCAGGCAGGAGTGCCCTCTTTCTCTCAGGAGAGCCAGCTTCTTTGCCCTATGTAGGCTTTCAACTGACTGAATGAGGTTTACCCACATTAGGGAAACCAATCTGCTTTGCTCAGTCTACTGATTCAAATGTTAATATCATCCAAAATATCCTCAAAGACACACCCAGAATAATGTTTGACCAAATATCTGGGCATGTTGTGGCTCAGTCAAGTTGACACATAATATTAATCATCACGCCATCACCATTATACACATAAAGGAATTGAAACTGTATAGGTCCCACTCTTCACCTCCAAAAGCAAACAATTCATTATCTTGTCAAATGAAACACTTAGCTTCTGAAAGACACAGGGTTCACCCCTGTGCAGACCCACTGATGCCATTTGTCCATTACCAAGAAAAACAGCTTATTTCTGGCACTTTATCTCAGTCTAGCCTTATTTTTTAATATAAAAATATATTTTGATGGACACTAATGAATAGCAAGCAAAAGAAGATGTGTTTTGCCTGGAAATGTCAAATAGCTATGTCTGAAAAAGGAGACAGAGTCGAATGGCTGATAGGTTAAGTGGTTAAATGATGAACAAGCAGCAAGTGAGTGAAATGTTCAGTGCCTGTGACTAGGGTGTGCTGTGAGACTGACTTTTACACTATAGTATATGGCTTTTCATCACCATTGTTACTCATAATACTGAGAAGGAAGGTTATTTCTATGAATAGTCTTCTTTGTTCATAACAGCAATCAGTCTCTATTTGGGTGGTTTTAAAATAGGCAATCATTTCACAGCAGGAACAATGAGAGCAGAATAGAATTCAGAATCTTATCACCACTCATAAACACTGACGTTTATTGTCTTGTAGCTAGAAAAAGCAAGAATCACTGCAGTAAAGATGCTTAAAAATCCATATGTGACTTTATAGTTGAAATAGAAAAGGAATGTCAGCTATCAAGTTTACAAAAATGAAATGCAATTTATACTTCAATAATTTATAAGCATTTTTTTAAAAAAAGGAAACCAGCTACACACTTGCCGATTTTGTGGGATGCATAATAAAAATAATGCACTATTACTTTTAGTCCCATATTGAAATTTTCCCCTATGGTAAACAATACTTTTATAATTAAACATTGAAAACACTTTAAACAACAGATCATCAAATCAGTTTTTATTTATTTTTTATTTCAATAGGTTTTGGGGAACAGGTGGTGTTTGGTTACATGAGTAAGTCCTTTAGTGATGATTTCTGAGATCATCCCGAGCAGTGTACACTGTACCCAATGTGTAAATTTTTATCCTTCACCCCCTTCCCACTCTTTCCCCACAGTCCCCAAAGTCCATTGTATCATTCTTATGCTTCTGCATAAGAATACTTAGCTCCTACTTATAAGTGAGAATGTATAATGTTTGGTTTTTCATTCTTGAGTTACTTCACTTAGAATAATAGTCTCCAATTCTGGCCAGGTGCGGTGGCTCATGCCTGTAATCCCAGTGGAGATTGGCCTTTGGGAGGCCAAGGTGGGTGGATCACTTGAGGTCAGCAGTTTGAGACCAACCTGGCCAACATGGTGAAACCCCATCTCTACTAAAAGTACAGAAATTAGCTGGGCTGGTGGCGTGCACCCCTAATCCCAGCTACTCAGGAGGCTGGGGCATGAGAATCACTTGCACCCAGGAGATGGAGGTTGCAGTGAGCCAAGATCATGCCACTGCACTTCAGCCTGGGCAACAGAGCAAGACTCTGTCTCAAAAAATAATAATTACTATTATTATATTCTCCAATTCCATCCAAGTTGCTGAAAATGCCATTATTTTGTTCCTTTTCATGGCTGAGTAGTATTCCACGGTGTGTGTGTGTGTGTGTGTGTGTGTGTGTGTATACATATATATTTATGCCATGGAATATATATATGTAAGTTGTGATATATATCACACTTTATTCACTCATTGATTGACGAGCATTTGGGTTGGTTCCATATTTTTGCAATAGCAAATTGTGCTGCTATAAACATGCATGTGCAAGTACCTTTTTCCTATAATGACTTCTTTTCCTCTGGGTAGATACCTAATAGTGGGATTGCTGGATCAAATGGTAGATCTACTTTTAGTTCTTTAAGGAATCTCCAAACTGTTTTCCATAGTGATTGTACTAGTTTACATTCCCACCAACAGTGTAAGTGTTCCTTTTCAACCACACCTATGCCAACATCTATTATTTTTTCATTTTTTGATTATGGCCATTATTGCAGGAGTGAGGTGGTATTGCATTGTGGTTTTGATTTGCATTTCCCTGATAATTAGTGATGTTGAGAATTTTTCCGTATGCTTGTTGGCCATTTGTATATCTTCTTTTGAGAATTGTCTATTCATGTCCTTAGCCCACTTTTTAATTGGATTGCTTTTTTTTTTCTTACTGATGTGTTTGAGTTCCTTGTAGATTCTGGATATTAGTCCTTTGTCAGATATATAGATTGTGAAGATTTTCTCCCACTGTTAACTCTGCTGATTATTTATTTTGCTGTGCAAAAGCTTTTTAATTAAGTCCCATCTATTTATCTTTGGTTTTGTTGCATTTGCTTTTGGGTTCTTGGTCATGAAGTCTTTTCCTAGGCCATTGTCTAGAAGGGTTTTTCTGATGTTATTGTCTAGAATTTTTATGGTTTCAGGTCTTAGATTTAAGTCTTTGATCCATCTTGAGTTGATTTTTGTATAAGGTGAGAGATCAGGATCCAGTTTCGTTCTTCTACATGTGGCTTGCCAATTATCCCAGCACCATTTGTTGAAAAGGGTGTCCTTTCCCCACTTTACGTTTTTGTTTGCTTTGTCAAAGATCAGTTGGCTGTAAGTATTTGGCTTTATTTCTGGGTTCTCTATTCAGTTCAATTGGTCTATATGCCTATTTTTATACCAGTACCCTGCTGTTTTGGTGACTATGACCTTATAGCATGGCTTGAAGTTGGGTAATGTGATGCCTCCAGATTTGTTTTGTTTAGTCTTGCTTTGGCTATGCAGGCTCTTTTTTGGTTCCATATGAATTTTAGAATTGTTGTTTCTAGTTCTGTGAAGAATGATGGTGGTATTTTTGACAGGAATTACACTGAATTTGTCGATTGCTTTTGGCAGTGTGGTCATTTACACAATAGGATGTGTTTCCATGTTTGTGTTGTTTGTGATTTCTTTCAGCGGTGTTTTGTAGTTTTCCTTGTAGAGGTCTTTTACCTCCTCATTAGGTATATTCCTAAGTATTTTATTTTACTTTTTGCAGCTACTGTAAAGAGGATCGAGTTCTTGATTTGATTCTCAGCTTGGTCACTGTTGGTGTATAGCAGAGCTATTGATTTATGTACATTAATTTTGTATCCTGAAACTTTGCTTAATTCAGTTACCAGTTCTAGGACCTTTATGGGTGAGTCTTTAGGGTTTTCTTCCTATAAGATTATATCATCAGCAAATAGCGACAGTCTGACTTCCTCTTTACTGGTATGGATGCCCTTGTTTCTTTAAATAGTAGTGGTGAAAGTGGACATTTTTGTCTTGTTCCACTTCTCAAGGGGAATGCTTCCAACTTTTCCCCATTTAGTATAATGTTGGCTGTGGGTTTATCATAGATGGCTTTTATTACCTTAAGGTATGTACCTTCTATGCCAGTTTTTCTGAGGGTTTTAATCATAAGGGGATTCTGGATTTTGTCAAATGGTTTTTCTGCATCTACTGAGATGATCATGTAATTTTGTTTTTAATCCTGTTTATGTGATGTATCACATTTATTGACTTATGAATGAAAAGCCATCCCTGCATCCCTGGTATAAATCCCATTTGATCGTGGTGGATTATCTTTTTGATATGCTGTTAGGTTTTGTTAGCTAGTATTTTGTTAAGGATTTTTGCATATATGTTCATCAGGGATATTGATCTGTAGTTTTTGTTGTTGTTGTTATGTCCTTCCCTGGTTTGGGTGGTAGAGTGTTATTGGCTTCATATAATGATTTAAGGACAATTCCCTTTATCTCTGTCCTGTAGAATAGTGTCAATAGGATTGGTACCAACTCTTCTTTGAATGTCCGACAGGGTTCAGCTGTAAATCCACCTGATCCTGGACTTTTTTTTCTTGGCAATTTTTTATTACCATTTCAAACCCACTGCTTGTTATTGGTCTGTTCAGAGTTTCTATTTCTTCCTGGTTTAATCTAGGAGGGTTGTATATTTCCAGGAATTTATCCATCTTCTCTAAGTTTTCTAGTTTATTTGTGTAAAGGTGTTCATAGTAGCCTTGAATAACCTTTTGTATTTCTGTGGTGTCAGTAGTAATATCTCCTGTTTTATTTCTAACTGAGCTTATTTGAATCTTCTCTTGTCTTTTCTTGGTTTATCTCACTAATGTTCTATGAATTTTATTTATCTTTTCAAAGAACCAGTTTTTTGTGTATCTCTTTTGTATTTTTTTGTTTGTTTCAGGTTCATTTAGTTCTGCTCTGATCTTAGTTATTTCTTTTCTTCTGCTGGGTTTGGGGTTGTTTTTTTCTTGTTTCTCCAGGTCCATGAGGTGTGACCTTAGATTGTCACTTTGTTCTCTTTCTGACTATTTGATGTACGCCTTTAATGCTATGAATCCTGCTCTTCGCACCACTTTTGATATATCCCAGGGGTTTTGATAGGTTGTGTCACTATTATTGTTCAGTTCAAAGAATTTTTTAATTTTCGTCTTGATTTCATTGTTGACCCAGTGATCATTCAGGAACAGGTCATTTAATTTTCGTGTGTTTGCATGGTTTCAAGGGTTCCTTTTGGAGTTGATTTCAAATTTTATTCCACTGTGGTCTGAAAGAGTACTTAATATAATTTTGATTTTCTTAAACTTACTGAGACTTGTTTTGTGGTCTATCATGTGGTCTATCTTGAAGAATGTTCCAGGTGCCGATGAATAGAATGTATATTCTGCAGTTGTTGGGTAGATAAGTCCATTTGTTGTAGGGTATAGTTTAACTGCATTGTTTCTTTGTTGGTTTTCTGTCTTGATGACCTGTCTAGTTCTGTCAGTGGAGTATTAAAGTCCCCCATTTTTTTTTTTTTTGAGACAGAGTCTCGCTCTGTCACCAGGCTGGAGTACAGTTGCACAATCTTGGCTCATGGCAACCTCCACCCCCGGGTTCAAAAAATTCTCCAGCCTTAGTCTCCCCAGTAGCTGGGATTACAGGCACATGCCACCATGCCTGGCTAATTTTTTGTATTTTTAGTAGAGACGACATTTCACTACAATGGCCAGGCTGGTCTCAAACTCCTGACCTCAAGTGATCCTCCTGTCTTGGCCTCTCAAAGTGCTTGGATTACAGGCTTGAGCCACCATGCCCAGTCTAAAGTCCCCCACTATTATTGTGTTGCTGTCTATCTCATTTCTTAGGTCTAGTAGTAATTGTTTTATAAATGTAGGAGCTCCAGTGTTAGGTGTATATGTATTTAGGATTGTGATATTTTCCTCTTGGACTAGTCCTTCTACCATTATATAATGTCCCTCTTTGTCTTTTTTAACTGCTGTTGCTTTAGTTTGTTTGGTCTGATATAAGAATAGCTATTCCTGCTTGCTTTTGGTGTCCATTTGCTGGAATATCCTTTTCCATCCCGTTACCTTGTTTATGTGAGTCATTATGTGTTAGGTGAGTCTCCTGAAGACACCAGACACTTTGTTGGTAAGTTATTATCCATTCTGCCATTCTGTATATTTTAAGTGGAGCATTTGGGCCATTTACATTAAATGTAAATGAATGTAGTATTGAGATGTGAGGTACTATTCCATTCATCATGCTATTTGTTGCCTGAATACATTGGCTTTTTTATTGTTATTGTTATATAGACCCTATGAGATTTATGCTTTAAGGAGGTTCTATTTTTTGGTATATTTTGAGGTTTATTACAAGATTTAGAGCCCCTTTTAGCAGTTCTTTAAGTACTGGCTTGGTAGTGGGAAATTCCCTCAGCATTTGTTTGTCTAGAAAAGACTTTCTCTTTCCTTCTTTCATGATGCTTAGTTTCACTGGATACAAAATTTTTGGCTGCTAATTGTTTTGTTTAAGGAGGCTAAAAACAGGATTCCAATCCCTTCTAGCTTGAAGTGTTTCTGCTGAGAAATCTGCTGTTACTCTAATAGGTTTTCCTTTATAAGTTACTTGATGCTTTTGCCTCAGAGCTCTTAAGATTTTATCCTTCATCTCAACTTTAGATAACCTGATGACTATGTGCTAGGGGATGATATTTTTGTGATGAATTTCCCAGGTGTTCTTTCAGCTTCTTGTATTTGGATGTCTAGATCTCTGGCAAGGCCAGGGAAGTTTTCCTGAATTATTCCCTCAAATATATTCTCCAAACTTTTAGATTTCTCTTCTTCCCCAGGAACACCAATTATTCTTTGGTTTGGATGCTTAACATAGTCTCAGACTTCTTGGAGGCTTTGTTCATTTTTGTATTCTGTTTTCCTTTGTCAGAAGGGTGAATTTGAAAGCCTTGTCTTTGAGCCCTGAAGTTCTTTCTCCTGTTTGTTCCATTCTATTGCTGAGACTTTCCAGTGCATTTTGCTTTTCTCTAAGTGTGTCCTTGATTTTCAGAAGTTGTGACTTTTTAAAAATTTGTGTTATCTATTTCACTGAATATTTTTCCTTTTATATCCTATATCATGTTTTTTATTTCTTTAAGTTGGATTTCACCTTTCTCTGGTGCCTCCTTGATAAGCTTAATAATCAACCTTCTTAATTCTTTTTCTGGCAATTCAGATTTCATCTTGGTTTAGATCCATTGCTGGTGAACTGGTGGGATCTTTTCTGGTTCCATCTCATTTGGGTAGAGTATTTCAGAGGGAAGATCTGGGATCCAAGGGCTTCTGTTCAGGTTCTTTTGTACCATGGGGTGCTCCCATGATGTGGTGATTTCCCTCTTTCCCTAGGGATGGGGCTTCTTTAGAGCTGAACTGCAGTGATCGTTTTTGCCCTTCTGGGTCTGGCCACCCAGTGGAGCTACAGGGCTTCAGGCTGGTACTAGGGAGTGTCTGAAAAGAGTCCTGTGATGTGATCCGTCTTCAGGTCTCTCAGCCATGGATACCAGCACCTGCTCCAGTGGAGGTAGCAGGGGAATGAAGTGGAATCTGTGCAGGTCTTTGATTGTATTTTTTTCAGTTGTGCCAATTTTGTGTTGGTTGGCCTCCAGTCAGGAGGTGGTGCTCTCAAGAGTGCATCAGCTGCAGTACTATAGGGTATAGGGAGGATGTAAACTTGCCCTAGGGTTGCCTGGTTAAGTATTCAGGTTTCTTAGGTGGTGGGCAGGGTTATAGAGCTCCCAGGAGATTACGTCTTTTGTCTTCAGCAAACAGAGTGGGTAAAGAAAGACCACCATGTGGGGGTAGGCGTAGGTGTGTCTGAGCTCAGACTCACCTCTGGTGGGGTTTGCTGTGGCTGTTGTAGGGGATGGGAGTGTGGTTTCCAAAGGAGTTATATTCCCAGGGGGATTATGGCTGCCTCTGCTGAGTCATACATGTTGCCCGGGAAGTGGGGGAAAGCAGTCACAGGCCTCACTTGCTCCCACGTAGCCCACAGTCCTAAGGGCTGGTCTCACTCCCGCAGTGCCCTACCAGTAGCACTGAGTCTATTTCCAGGCAGCTGGTGACCAGGGCTGAGAACTTGCCCAGACCACTAGTCTCCTCGTTGAGAAAGCAAACACACTCAGTTTTTCAGCATCTCAGGGAGCCTGCAGCAGTGATCTAGTTCCTTCAAAGGGTCTGCGGATTCTCTCAGCTTTCCTGATATGTTCCTGTGGCAGTTCTTGGAGCAAAAGTTCATTATGTGAGTCTCCACATGCTGTTCTGTCTGTCCTAGCAGGAGCTGCAAACTTGTCCTGCCTCCTATCTCCCATCTTCTCCACAATCCCCGTCAATTCATTTTTAATCATTATTGCTAACATACTTCTAGCAATATGGCAAACTACATGTAGAACATTATTTGGGGTGAATATAATTTAAAATACTAGAATCACTTGAACCCAGGAGGCAGAGGTTGCAGCGAGCTGAGATTGCACCACTGTACTCCAGCCTGGGTGACAGAGTGAGAGACTCCATCTCAAAAGAAAAAGAAGCCAATCTGAAAAGGCTACGCACTGTACACACTCTATGATTACAGCTATTCTGGAGAAGGCAAAACTGTGAAGACAAGAAAGAAAGAAAAACAGTGGTTGCCTGGGGCTGGGGAGTTAGGAAGACAAATAGGCAGAAAATAGAGGATTTTAGGGCAGTGAAACAACTCAGTGTGATACTATGATAATGGATACATGTCATTATAAATTTGTCCTAACTCACAGAATGTTCAACATCAAGAGTGGACCGTAATGTAAACTATGGAATTTGGGTGATAATGATGTGTCAATGCAGGTTCACCGATTGTCACAAAGGTACCACTCTCTTGGGGGATATTGATAATGGGGAAGGTTATGCAAGTGTGGGCTCAAAGGTATATGAGAAATCTGTATACCTTCAACTTAATTTTGCTGTGATCCTAAAGCTGCTCTAAACAATGAAGTATATTTTTTTAAGTGCGAAAGAATAAAATGTCCCTTCTAAAGAGGGGTGACTGACATTCAAAAAAATTAAGTTTGATTAATTTTAGAATTTCTTAAGTAAACATGCATGTTAAATATATTTGAAAAATATGAGGTTAAAACAGAATTTTTAACCTCCAAATACTAAACTTATATGGTTTTAATATTGTAAGATCAGAGATGACAGAGAGAGAGCATGCAATTCTGTCAATTACAAAATGAAATTGGTAATTCCACACTCTTAGGATGGATGATTTTAAAATATTTATCTTCATTTATGAATGGATCAAGGATTTAAAAATTCATTTAGGATACAGTATATTTGAACATCACAGTAGCTAGTTCCTAAAGAACAAAGTTGTTTCAAGTTTACATAGAGTATATATAAAAGTTGACTATATACTATGCCCAAAGTGCACTGTAAAATCTCCTAGGAACTCTTTAAAAGTGCAAATGCTTGGGTTCTATCCCCAGCAATACTGATTTAATTGGTCTGGAATGGGTTCTAGGCATGAGCAGATCATAAAGCTTCGTAGGTGATTCTAATGTAAATCTAGGCTGGATAACCATTTTTCTGGAACATAAAGTAGGTCTCGGCAAATTTTAAAGATTGCCCATCATATTGAATATATTCTGTAATCACTATGCAATAAAGAGGTCAATTTTTTAAAACTAAAATTTAGAAAACATCTCCTATAGTTAAAATTTAAAACACCTTTAAGTAACTCCGAGGTCAAAACATAAATCAAAGGGAAATTGGAAATACAACAATGAAAATAATGAACATCAAACTTGAGGAATAATACATATACTATCAGGTATTTGTTTTTGCCTGTTTCAGGAGGTTTTTCCTCTCTCCTTTTTTTTTCTTTTTTCTTTTTTTAAACTAGTTAAGTTGGTTATAAAGTTCATTTGGAAAAAAAAAAAACAGATGAGCAAAAATAGACAAAAAGCCAGGCGCAGTATCACATGCCTGTAATCCTAGCTAATTGGGAGTTTGTAGAGGGAGAATTGCCTAAGCAGAGGAGTTCAAGGCCAGCCTAGGCAACACAGTAAGACCTCATCTAAAAAAAAAAAAAAAATTAGCCAGGAAAACCCTGAAAAATAAAACTAATAGATACAATATTATTCCTACCAGATATTACAACCTATTTAAACTTCTATAATTTAAAAAGTGTGATATTGGCACATGAATCAAACCATAGAACAGAATAGAAAATACAGAAATATATCTAATTGCATATAAAAAGATAGTATATTAAGGTTAACATCTAAAATCTGTAGGAAAAAGGTGGATTTAAGTAAGTAGTGCTGGAGTAACTAAGTAGCCATATGGAAAAATCTAAATTTGAATTTGTCCCTTGTGCCACACACCAGAATAAATTCCCAATGAGTCAGAGATTTACATGTAAAATAATAAAACCATACAAATACTAGGGGAAAAATGCTAATTCTTCTACAGTCTAGAAATATACATTATGTCCTAAAATTCAAAATTCAGAAGCAATAAAAAAGCTTAATAAACTTTACTACCTAAAAAATAAAAAAGACTTTGCATTACAAAACAAATCATAACCAAATAAAAAAGAAAGAATCAGCAAAATATCCAGATATGAAAATGCTCATTGCCACTTTCTCTGATGACTGATAATTTTATTTTGGGATTGATAACAGATATTTAAATTTTGTTTTGCTATTAAGGTACTTTAAAATTGTTAATGATTTAATTAAATTGATATCTTTCACATGTTACTACCACAATTTCATTTTCCCTTTTTCAAAATTCAATACCAGAAGCACAGCGTACTTTAATTGATAGCCTAAAGTAACCAATATATCAGGTAATCCCAGAAGTAAAACAGTGATCCTGGTACTCAAAACAGTGCAATCTGAAAGTCTGGCCTTACTTCAAAAAAAGTAATTACTCATAGTACATATATAAGCATATATTATACATAATATTTATATACTATGTATTATATGTCATATGGATATATATATCTCTATAGAGTGGTAAACTACCTGCTAGAGCCTCCATCTGTGCTTTCTATCCTTAAGAGTCATTAATAATGCTGCCAAAAACTAGATGTACCAAGATGAAGCAGGCTAGGATCAGAAACAGCAAGAGTGCTTTACAGGTAGGTGGTTAGACATGAGTCAGCAGACAAAAGACAAAAATTTTATGAGTGTGTGCAGTGGCCCTGAGAGAGGAACCAGCCTACAGGTTGTTTGTGGTCCTATCAAAAATTGCTTCACTATTTATCATGGAGAGATGACAGCTCGGTTGCCTGTTGCCATAAAAAACCAGAGCTGAGAGAACTTCTGAGTCTCCTTCCTTTCTTTTGGCATAGAAAGAAGGAAATTGGACAATTACTGTATTGTTTTATGGCACTTAAATTAAGACTTTCAAAAAATGGGTCTTCTTGTGTTCCTAGCAAAGTGAGGAGAGCCATGTGATGATTGATTGGTTGGTTGATTGAAAGTTTTCGAAAATTACAAGAGTGAACAATCTCAGATTTCTATGACGCAGGCAGGCAAAAATCCATGAATAAAGCACATCGGGGATATTAAAACAACAGAGTTAACCTGATAACAAAAGAGACAGGAGGTAGAAAAGAGAAACAGAGGTGAACTTAAGTGCACCAAAAAGTCCTTCCTTTCGCAAACAGCCCATGAAGCTGAGGGCTGCCATATGGAAAAGGGGGCCTAGTGATACCATATCATCTTCTTTATTCAAAAAACCTCCAATATCTAGAAGTATATATTTTGCAATACTACCAAAATAAGTTAAAATTATTTCAAATGATAGATCCAACAAAACACAGCTATAGGTCCCCAGTTTACCATTTCTCCCTTGAAAGAATAGATAAGTTCTAAACAAGTTCACTGTCAAACCACGTAATTTCATTGTAAAATCTGGCATGTGGTCAACAGGAAAAACATTCATTAATGTTGTTTCCAATATCAAGCAGTTACGGAAGAAAGAACCAAAACTGTATGAAGAATCATTTTTATATTTTAATTAACTTTATTGCATTTCCTTCCAGCTTATTTTCATAAGTGTTGCTTTTAGGGTTTTGTTTTATACTGTAATTTTTTAGATGTTTATATCTTAGGTATTTTTTGTCTAACAGTATTTAATAAGCAGTCTTCCGTGGTAATAGAATGTTTTTATAGCCAAACTCTTTAATTCATTCATAGTAGTCCAAATATGAATCAATTAGAAAAGAGGTCTGGTTGATTCTATTTGAAAGTTAATTGTTGATGACGGCTGGAAGAGCTGGCTAACAGGTAAAAGGCAAGCTCCCCATGGTGAGAGAATAAATGATGACTACTGCGTTTCTTAAGATCTTCATCCTCTTGGGAGGAGGAAAGTGATTGCTCTGCCTAGGACTGGCAATTAGCAGGAGACAAGAACAAGGTGAGAGGAAAAGAGTAGAGATGGGTGTGGGGAGTAGGGGATCTCTCCCTACCTGGTGGCAATAGCAGACAAAAAGGTTGAGTCATTTGAAAAAGAAAACAGATTTCCACCTAGTGGGAGATAACTTCAGGCATGGGAAATAACAAAAGTAGTACATTGATTTACAGTGCACAGATTTTCAAGAAGCAGCACAAATACTATGTAGATAAGTCGAGAAAACCACTTACAAGCAACCTAAAAGAAAGCTAATCTGTGGTGGCCAGGGTGGAGAATGGCAGTTTACAAGAAACCCCCACACTGTCTCCTTCCTTTACAGGAAAGGAAGAGATTTGTGAGTTGGCAAACCAAGGTATGGGGGTTAACTCATTTGCCAGAGTGAGGCAATTCCCAGAGGGACTGATCATTTTATCTCAACTGTTTAGCACAGGGTCTGGCACTTAATACATACCGTTGAAGGTAATCACATTGTGAATAAAACATTATGTGCTTTATTCTAGTAGATTCCTAGAAGAGGAATCACAAAGTGAAAACATATACGTATTTTTTAAATTTCTGATGGAAATTTTGTGAGTATAGTTTTAGCTTTAAATATTGTTCTTATTTTAAATATAGGAATTTTTTTCAAATATGGCTGTTTTCATTAGCCATAAAATGTCTTGATCATTCTTCCTTTATGTGAAAGGTAATGTTTTCATTTTTTTTAACTTTTCCAGCATCCCACAGTGTCAGGACAGTTTGTTGTACAATGCGGTAAAACATAAAACTGAGAGCTTAAATGTCTAATAATTCTGTACCAATAAATGTTCACCCTAACTCTGCTGAGACAAGCAACAGTCCAGCAACTCGTTTTCATGCCAACAATCAGCTAGGTAAATTGCTTCTACCTAGCCTAATGATTCATTTCTTTGCAGCTGTTCATATTGCAACTGTTCACCAATGCTCTTTATGTGGGCAGCAGGCTCACAGAAACAGGGCTGTTTGAGCTCAGCCAAGCGCCAGGGATTGTAAGACATTGACAGACAATAGAGAAACAACTGTGTTACTCTATGCTAGAGGAAAACGTAGCCAGGGGACAAGTTGACAAAATAGGTACAATTAGACGAAAAAATTCACGTGCTTTCATCAGCAAATGTAACATGTGTCTGTGTGGGTACCCATTTTATCAGCTTCTACTTCTATAACAATGAATGAACTGAACGAACTTGCATCTAAGGCCACCTCCTTTGTTAGTGTGCTAATCCCCTCTAGCCTAGTCGTAGACACCACTGTGGCAAATTGCACCCTTTCTTTCCCACAACACCTAGCTTGTTCTCTTTGTTGGATCATTTCTATAAGCATGTAAACATGTAGCATTTTCCACATTTAAACAATAGCAACAAAATGCCTCCCCGGACTGCACGTGAGTGACCAGCCACACCCTATTTCTCTATTCCCCACTACAGCAAATTTATTCGAAACAGTTACCTATATTCACTTTTTCTGCTTCCTCTACTCCCATGTTCTTCTGAATCTGTTTCAGCCAGGATTTTATTCCTTCATTCCACAGCTTCTACTGTTACGAAAGCTTTTATTGGCCAAGGCAAGAGGATCACTTAAGCACAGGAGTTTGAGACTAGCCTGGGCAACAGGGCAAGACCCCATCTTTAAAAAAATAAATAAATAAATTCTTCAGGCACGGTGGCACATGCCTGCAGTCCCAACTACTAGGAGGTCTGAGGCGAGAGGATCACTTGAGCCCAGGAGGTCGAGGCTACAGTGAGCCGTGATCATGCCACTGAACTCCAGCCTGAGTGACAGTGAGAACCTGACTCAAAAAAATAAATAAATAAATAAAAAAATAAGAAAAGAAAGAAAGAAAGTAAAGAAAAAAAGCTTTTATTGGCTTCTGTCCACTTTTCCCAAGGTCAATAATGCCCTCTACTCTGATAACTATTGCTTCTCAGCCTTTTGGCTAAGATCAAGTGTATACTGATGGCCATTGCTCAGTTCTGCTTTATTCCACCTACCAGCAACTATTCAAAGTTGATCTCCTTCTCCTTTCTATCTTTGTCTGGCTTCCCAGAGCACACTCCTTTGACTGCTGCCCTCCCTCACTGGCCACTCTCTTCCTCACCATTCATTAATGGCTCCTTACCTCCCCAATCTCTAAACTTGAAAGGGCACAAGCACAATCCTCAGATCCCTAGATTCTGTTAGTAAGTGATTTTATTCAGTCCCATGGTTGTAAGCAGCATTGATACCCTGATGGTTCCCAAATTTATATCTTCAGTTGGTATTTCTGCCCAGAGCCCTGAGTTGGATTACCAACTGCCGAGTTAAAATTTCCTCTTGGAGGAATCAGACATGGCAAAATGCATGTGTCCAAAACCAACTCTTGATTACCCTTACCTCTTTCAAACCCACTCCTCCTGCAGTTTTCCCCATCTCAGTACAAGGAATCTTCATTCTTCCCTTTGCTCAACCCAAAAATCCACCCTATTTTTTCTCTCCTACAATACAGCCAATCCAAAAGCAAATTCTGTCGGCTATTCTTTTGTGTTATATCTAGACTTTGCCGTATCTCAGATCTCCACTGCTACTCTCCTAGTTCATCTCTCTCACATAGCTATTGCAGTAGCCTTCTAACTGCTCACCTAGCTTCCAATCTTTGCCCTCATATGGTCTATATTCACCAGAGTAGCCTGGATGATCCTGTTGAAGGGCAGATCATCCCTTTCTCCTCTAGATTCTCCAGTGGTTTTCTATCTCATGCCGAGGTAAAAGCTGAAGTCCTCATGATGGCCCACAGAGCCACATATTATCTGCCTTCAACCTACTAACCCCCCACTGCCTCCCTAACCTCAGCTCCTACCACTCTCGTTCTCTCACTCTGACCCAACCACTCTGGAACAGTCTTCCCCCAGATAGCTGCATAACTCTTCCCTCACTCCTTTCAAAGTCTCTGCTCAAATGTTATTTTACTGGAGAGGCCTTTTCTGACCACTCTGTAGAAAATACCAATACCTTTCACTCTTTGTCTTCCTTACTTTGTTTTCCTTCATAGCATTTATCATCACCTGACATATTCTATATTTTTAAGTTTATATTATCTGTCTCTCTTTATTAAAAAGTAAGGTATCTTCAGATATAAAGATAGGACTTTGTTATGCTTATTTCTATATTCTCAATTCCTAAAAGACTTTCTGGCATATAATAGGCCTATGATAAATAAATTCTGAATGAATGTTTGAATGAACGGATGGATGGATGGGAGCCTTGTAACTTTGGAGGGAAGATAATGTTTCTCCCCATAAATCTGTGATTTTATTCTTAAATTATTAAATGTAAAATATTATCAAGTTAATATCTCTTAAGTAACTCTGAGCCTCTTCCATGAACACATTTATTTGATCAAGCTTCATGTCTGATTTTATAATATTTTTATCACAAAATATCACCAAGTCTTTTTGAATGGTTCATAGAAAATTCACAATTTAATGTACTTTTAAGCTATTTGAGGTCAAGAACAAAATTGAACCCTCAAGCTTTAACTGATTCCACAAGTACAAGAAGTAGAAGTTATGCATTTGACTTCCTCTCTACAATTGTTGGTTTCAACTGCAATTATTCTAATGACCCATATGATAACCAGATTTGGAGAAAGCACTGTAATCAGGGATTGATTGCACCAAGTGTTCACCTCCAGAGTCTAGGACATGATTTAAGACTCAAATGAAAGGAAAACAATGGTTTAAGTCTGGACTTCAGTAGGCATCAGTTCACGTAACAAAAGTACCAGGCTGAGGGACACAGCAAGCCTTCTATTCAGGGCAAATCTAATTGGAGAAAGGTTTTACTTCCCCCAGGATTAAGATACAACTGGTGGCCACATGAAAGAGCTCTCAAGGCTGTTGCACTTTTACCTACTTGGAGCTCAATACAGTGCTTTTCTCACACTAATGAGCAATGCATTTACTCACATGCTTTTAAAATTAGAAGCAGAGGGTATTTTTTAAAGTAATGAATGTTTTGCTTAAACCGTACCAACATGTGTTTTGAAAGGAACTGAAAATGTAACATATGGTTCATGTAGACTTAAATAGGTCTTGTTCAGACATTAATCTAAGGGGAAGAGAGGGGCTGTTTGCCTAGTTCGCCTCCTTAGGTACAGCAATCTTTACTCAATCATCAATCTATTCTTCTTATATCAGCACATTGGGTTTTAATGAGACCTGGGAAAGTACTTCACTCCCTACTTTATAAATATAATTTTTCAAAGATTCACTAAAGGATATAAACTACATTATGAAAGGAATTGTGTTTTGTTTATTAACAGGTAACTTACATAAGCAACTACAATTAAATTACCATACTTAACTCACTGTCAGTGTAGGGCCTCAGTAAAGAAAGTTCTGAAGTTAACAAGTCTTCCGCATCAATGACCAGGTGAAAAGTTATCCAGGTGTCACAGCAGCAGCAAAAAGTTTCTGTCTTGGTTTCTTCAAATGAGCATCTGGTTCTGCATCACCCACTAATCCTAGTCTGTGTCATACTATAATCCACATCATTTAAACTAACTCCATGCGTTGGTGCAAATACAAATTTAGAAAGCCCAGCAACTTACTGTCTCACTGCCAACCTAAGGCCAAAGCCTGTGCTGCTATATGTAAACCACCTGCAGCTCCACCCCAGAAGGATATAACTCAGGCTATAACTCCTCTCTCAACCCCCAGCGCTCATGTCGGCCGTGTTTCTGATATCCAGCCTGTCTTTGGTATTTGGTGTGACAATGTTTTTTCTGCAGCGTCTCTTCCGCTTGCAGCCAGAGAGTATTTTCGGTTCTTAGGGGCTTACATGATTATATTGGGCCCACCCAGATAATCCAGGATAATCTCCCCATTTTAAACTCTGTAACCTGCAACATTCCTTTTGCCATGTAATGTAACATATTCACAGGTTCTAGCAATGGGAGCATGGACATTTGCGGGTGGGTTGGGGGCAGCGGGGCGGGTCATCTGCTTATTTTTACTCACACCTGAAGTTTATTTGCTCTGGAGAATTTAAGTAGTTTACTGGTCCATAGTATAATTTGGACTAGTAAACACAGTAAAGGACCAAACAAAGCTTAAACGATGAAAATGAAAACTTCCAAGACCTTAGGTTTAATTGGCGAAAGAAGAAAGCTGCCTATTCACTAACAGAAATACATATGAGAATTCAACTTAAAGTGAAATATTGGCAAAGGACTTCAGCAGCTAATTAGAATTCCTAGGCAATTTGCTTCTCCCAAGATGTATTTTGGGAGTTGTGGGGAGGAGTTTATTGACTGTCAGCTTTAAATGCTTAGACATGCTAATTTACATTAATTCTAAATCTAATTTTTAGTGCCAATCAGCCCTCTACTACAGCTTCTAATAGCACATTTCTAGTTCGTGGGTTGCTGGTGACCTCTGAATGAAAGAGACCTACTAGCATTCTGTCATTTGATGATACAGATGTCACTTCAAAAAAAGAAAAAAATAGATGGTATTTTAAAAGTCACTAGTTGTTTGAAACTCCTAATGCATTTTTCCATTGTAACAATGTTAAAAATGACAGTCAGATGACAAGAGAGCCTAAAGAATTCAATTTAGATTATAATTTATTTAAGACCACTGCTGTATGAAAAGAACTATGGAATTAATCTGTGAGAAATTGTACTCTTGAGTTCCAGCTTGAAACATATGACTGCTACAGTGCCCTTGACATTGTCTCAGCGTCCCTTGGTGGACCAAGTGCCAATCAGTTAGAGAGAAACCTCCAAGTCCCTGATGTAGCTACCAAAGCCTGGGCAGAAAGTCCTTCAGAGCATTGCCTTAAGAGAAGTGGGAAAAACAAGAAGATTTTCCATTTCCATTACAGCCATATTTTTATCATCCCTAGTTAACAGGATAGGAAAATACAGCCTAATGAATTTTTCTTCTCTTTCTATTCCCATCATAAACACAATCTTTAATTCAGTTGACCCTAGAACAACAAGAATTTGAACTGTGGTAACGCTTATCCCTGGATTTTCTTCCTTCTCTGTCATCTGTGAGAGAGCAACACGATCTCTCCTCTTCTTACTCCTCCTCAGCCTACTCAACATAAGGACAACAGGATGCAGACCTTTCTGATGATCCACTTCCACTTAGGCAATAGTAAATATATGTTCTCTGCTTTATGATTTTAATAACATTTTCTCTTCTCTGGCTTGCTTTATTGTAAGAATGCAGTATGTAATACGTATAACATGAAATATGTACCCATCGATATGAACAAGTAAGGCTTCTGGCCAACAGTAGGCTATTAGTAGTTAAGTTTGGGAGGAGTCAAAAGTCATATGCAATTTTCAGCTACACAGGAGGTCTGGTGCCCCTAACCTCTACATCATTTATGGGCCAACTGTAATTTGCAATAAATTTTGACTGCTAGAAATAATAAGAAATATTAGTTTTTATAATATTTATTCTTTCTTATAGTGTAATTTACATGTCCACAATAGTAAATTTGAAAAATACCACAAAATAAAAGTAAAAATGACTTATAATCAGTCAGATATAACACCATACCTACTGATTCTTTGTTGAAAAATACAAATCACTGAATGAATAAATTCACAGTATAAGACCCGAATGAGGCTTTACTTGGTTGTACCAGCTCCCTGGCAACATGCAATAGTCTCCCCAGCACTGGCTCCTACTGTACAGGCTGCTGAACAAAAGCATGGATTAAGTTAAGAAAAAAGAGGCACAGTAGCAATCAGTTACAACAAAGCTTGAACTCTGCTTAGAACGGCCTTTGAACACTGTCAAGTTTTACACCCATAAACATGCACTCACACTGCCCTCTAGTGCCAGTCCACTAGACATCATGCAGCCACACACAATAATTGCAAAGCTGAAAAAAGATCAAAGGAAAACAATGGCTAAGGGGTAGACAGAAATGATGAGAGAAAGAATTATATTGTGTGCACCCAGTGAATTCCTATTCTGGGAAAAAGAAATTATCATAAAGCACTTGTTTTCCTCTCCTCCTCCCACTTCTTTCTTTACCAACACAATAGACAAACTCTTTTTTTCATTTTAACCTTGCCTGAAAGTGGAAGGAAAATAGTCCCTATAATAAAGCTATAAATAAAGAATTCCATGTTATTATAAATATTTGGATATATGGGAAAAATTAATTAGTCTTGTTTTAAGTAGGAATCTAATTAACAGAAAAAGCGCGACGTACTAAAGAAAAATGAAGATGACATTATAAATCACAAGAAAATAAAAGATTATTTTTAAAATGGTGTTAGATGGTAAACTGTACATGAAAGAAAGAAAATTGTATTTAGCTCCTTATGGCATGCCAAAAAGCCAAATAGCTTTCATGGATGAAGTTAAAAGTAAAATCAATTTTTAAAAATTATATAAAAATTAATCTTCATCAAATATATGGAGAAATTTCTAAGGTGGAAGAAATGACAAAGGCAAATATGAATAATTAGACTTCATCAAAATAAAAACTCTCCTATTTTAAAAAATAGAACAAGACATGAAAAACAGAGAAAATATTTAATATATATATATTAAAAGCTTACACAGAGATTTTTTTAAAAAAGAATATGACTCCAAAACCAAAAATTCACAAGTTAGAAAAAAGTGACTTATAAGTAAATGTGCAAGCATTCACCTTGAGAGTAACCTAGAAAATGCTCATTAAAATTACATGCCAATTTTTGGCTACCAAATTAGCAGAAATGTTTTTAAAATACTACTCAGTACTAGAGAAGGGGAGATAAAATAAACATTCTCAAATGTTAATGATACTTCTTTAGAAAACCAATGAGTAGGTATCAGGATTCTTAGAAATATCTATAGCCGGCCGGGCGCGGTGGCTCACGCCTGTAATCCCAGCACTTTGGGAGGCCGAGGCGGGTGGATCACGAGGTCAGGAGATCGAGACCATCCTGGCTAACACGGTGAAACCCCGTCTCTACTAAAACAATACAAAAAATTAGCCGGGCGCGGTGGCGTGCGCCTGTAGTCCCAGCTACTCTGGAGGCTGAGGCAGGAAAATGGCGTGAACCCGGGAGGCGGAGCCTGCAGTGAGCCGAGATAGCGCCACTGCACTCCGGCCTGAGCAAAAGAGCGAGATTCTGTCTCAAAAAAAAAAAAAAAAAGAAATATCTATATCCAAAAATATTCAATGCTAGTATTTGGGGGATTTTATTACAGGGAAATACTCTCAAATGTGTAAAATCTTCATGGTCAAAGAAAACATCTTTGTTGCAGTATCTGTATTAATACAAAATATGTTCATTACCTATAATAATATAAAATGTGTATTCATCTTAAATGCCGAATGATAGAACAATACAGAATAGCCTTAAGAAGAATTGTGCCACTAGTGGATTCTGCCACGCTGCAGAACAGATTACTGATTCATTGATCTTCCGAGCCCTCAAAAATGATAACAAGATTTGTCTGTGCAGCCAGTGCCACAAGACAGTTGCCTCTAGCCTCAAACAGCTTCATCTGTTTACCTCTTAATGTCTTAAAAATAGTTACTTTCCCATGTGCTATAATGTGAGGAAAAGGTAAAGAACTTTTTATAGCATATATTAAATGTGTTTATTACACAACCATTAAAATATTTATAAAAAGAATACAGGGCTGCCATATCAACTAATCTCAAATATATATTTTCAAACTGATAAATAAAACAAAGACTTAGAGAATATGCACCAAAATTATAATAATAACTTCCTTTGAATAGTAGACTTAAAACTCATATTTTTCTTTTCCTTCACCGTTTTGGTATTTTCTAAGTCCCCAATAATAACTACTCATTTTTGACCATTAAAAAGTAATTTTTAAGGTCCTAATAATGGTAAAATTCATAACAAATGAGTATAAAAATACTGCAGGGGAAGTGACCATTTCCCAGTAGTTATCTACTGAATTATTTACAAAATAAAATCTACCATGAGATAGTATAATAGTGATTGTCCAGTAAGAGAGCTGTGTTTTAAATATATTATTGCACTGTTCAGGCTTTCACTGGGAAAGAATTTTAAAAATAATAAACAAATGCATTATTGCACGGTTATCTTTCTGTTTTTCTAATCTTTTAAATTACTTCAAGCAGTCCACAGAGAGCCTATCTTCAAAAACTAATTATTTATCTAGATATGATGTAGAGAGGATTCTTGTTTAAGTGCAATTGAATTAGAAGATTTCTGAGATGTCCTCCAAAGCTTGTCTTCTGTGCCCTACTTCACAAAAATTATGGCATATTATTGGTGTTAGAGCCCCATATTTATTTCAAGAAATACTTCAACACTGAAAGAAATTAAATTCCATAAATTCTGTAATATTACCAATGTTGACATATTTTGCCAATTTAAACTTAAAATTTTGAAGTTCCAGTTTATATTCTCTACCTTTCTCCTTGCCAAAGAGATTTTTCTAAAGCCAAGGAACAGCTGAATCTAAAAGATGGGAGGGATAGGTACTATGTGCATAAATTTTAATTGAAAGAATTATGAGCTCATAGCTGTTAAAATAGAAAACAACAGGTTCATTTGCATACCTTCCCAAAGTATAAAAAATTAAAGCATTTGTTCTAGGCTGCGGAGGCAGGGATTTTAGTGGAGCTAGGATTCAATATTTGCAATATTGTTCATATTTTAAACTATATTGACCATGATAATTATCCAGAAGCTATTAAGATTGGGAATGATTCAAAAACATTCCTTCCCAGCCAGGCACAGTGGCTCACGCCTGTAATCCCAGCACTTTGGGAGGCTGAGGCTGGCAGATCATTTGAGGCCAGGAGCTCAAGATCAGCCTGGCCAACATGGCAAAACTCCATCTCTACCAAAAATACAAAAATTAGCCAGCGTGGTAGCACAGTCTATAATCCCATCTACTCACAAGGTTGAGGCATGAGAATCACTTGAACCCAGGAGATGGAGGTTGCAGTGAGCCGAGATCATGCCACTGCACTCCAGTCTGGGTGACAGAGCAAGACTCTGTCTCAAAAAATAAATAAATAAATAAAATTTCTTCACCTTGGTCTACCAGTCCATCTACTTTCAGTTCAGTCCACTGGTTTTGATTCACACCATAACCTGACAATATTGGAGATGTGAGGAGAAAAGGAAGTCGAATTTAAACAATTTAATCTTGTTAATTGTAACCAAGAGACATTTTGTAAATAGAAAATAACATTAGAAAAAGAAGTCTTACTCTAAGAAAAATTTCCAGAATTTTTACCATGACTATCACTTAAATGCAACTAGTTGAAAGTATTCATTCATGGAAATGTCCTAGTGGTAAATTTTCATACGTTTAATTGAATGGTTCTTAGTATTAAAAAAACTGAAAATGGCAGGCAATATATTTTAATAATTCCTAAGATGTCACACAAATGCCTCAGATAGAGCTGAGTTTATCACTGACAAATAGAAAAGAAAAAAAAGCATAAAGAGCTTCAGATGTATGTATTAGTTAACTGAATTAAATCAATTTAAAAAAAAACCTTGCTTCTTATACAATGTTGCTCTTAATCTGCAGTAATTAGTTTTGGAAATGCTTAAGTCTCGTTTCTTTGAAGTTGTAATAAAAAGTTATAACAATTTAGTATCTTTGTATTACTCAAACAAGAAACTGAACATGTTAAACAAAATTTTGTGGGGGTCTTGCCATTTTATTTGGCTTGATTTGGATTGAAAGCAAAAGAAGAAAGAAAGAGCAATTGGATGATAGAGGGAGGAGAGGAAGGGAGGATGGGAAGCAGAAAAAAAGTAGGAAAGGAAATAAACTGTATTTTAGGTTCCAATCGTCTGTCCTCTTAGGGAGGCTAAGAAGAAAGATTAAAGAATTCACCACCTGCAGATATTGGAAATTATGAGCATTTTTCAAATACAATACTTGGACAACCCTATAAATTTGGCAAAAGGGGTCTAATACAATGAGATTGAAAGTATGGGCAATTAAATTTCTATCCAAACTAACTGCAGTTTTCAGACAATGAAAAACTTGAAAGCTTTCAGGAGTTTTTCCTTTTATTGATTGTTGTGGATGTCAGGACATCGTCATGAACCACCATCATATATCATATTCAGCAAGAATCCATAAGTACCAATAAATGGCTCATTGGAAATGGTACTTATATGCAATATATTAACATTCAGTAGTCTTTTTTATTTATTATTTTTGAGAAAGAGAGACAGATGGGGTCTCACTATGTTGCCCAGGCTGGTCTCAAACTCCTCACCTCAAGCAATCCTCCATCTTGGCCTCCTAAAGTGCTGGGATTACAGGAATGAGCCACTGCACCTGGCCAACATTCAATAGTCTTGATTTTACTGTTTACTTATAAAATTATGGCCAATTAATTTATATCAAATTATTAACCATTATATAAGATTATAATGAAGAAGATTTAAAAATTCTGTTATAATTTCCAATATGACACTGAGGTGCAATAGACGGAATTTTAAAAAGAGGTTCAAATCATAAGGATCTTGAAAACATGCTTTCAGAAGAAAAATCCAGTTGTGGGTGTAACTTTACTAACCTTCAAAATATAAAGGTGTACTCAAATGATCACCTCCTCCATCATTGATTAATAATTGTAACAAAACTGTCATTAACTGAAAAAAATAAACCCAGCACCTAGGACAATAAATACATGCCATATGCTCCCAAATAGACAACGGGTCTCCGACTTGTTTTCTGCCTCTTAGGAGCTTATAAAGCTAAAGTTCACAATTAATGGGGAAGGGAGGAGACAGATGATCTTCATTGCCTTAGCTTTGGTCTATGGTGATCCTGTGTTAAACTGTGAAATAGAATCTATCATCTTGGCTCTCAGAGGCCCTTGACTTCATCCTTTTAGTGCTTTTCTTACTTATTTTCAAACCTTCACCTCTCTCACATTGAAAATCCCAACTCTTAACACCCTCTCTAACAAACTACCCCTTCCCACCAACCACCACCACCTACCTCACTCTATCATCTAAATCTGTTTCAAGATATAAAAATCTTGGTAATTTATATCTTAACACAAATTACCTGCTACCTCTTCAAAAAGCAAGTTAAGCCTGATTCTAATTGTGGGATGAAAAGCTTTTTCCCTATGAAGAAATTTTAAATATCATCAAGCATGTGGAGATGTGCTAGCAAGGGAATGGAGCAAGGAATCAAATTCCATAGGCGATTCTTTTCTCTATCTTTGTATAAAAATGTCCTTGCCCCAATTAAAGCCTCCACCAAGTACAAGCTTGACATGTGCTTTTTATTCCACTCATTAAAGAGAATTAGCTACCCTAGACTATAAAGTCATAATAACATTCATACAAAGGTAGATTCAAATCTGTTATTTGGCCCTGATGAAAATGATACTTTTATTTGGTTTTCAAAGACTATCTAAATAACAAATGACATTTAGAAGAATCTTCATTTACTAATAACTTGAATCTGCCGTATACAAATGAACAAATGAATTCATTTTCAAAGAGGGGTATGATATAGAATCTGGAAACTATCGGTCACACAGCTTTATCAGATCTTTGAGAACACCAGAATCAATGGCTAAATGTGATTTTTGAGCACTTAGAAAATAAAAGGTTCCCAAATGTCCACCAATGATAGACTGGATTAAGAAAATGTGGCACATATGCACCATGGAATACTATACAGCCATAAAAAAGGATGAGTTCATGTCCTTTGTAGAGACATGGATGAAGCTGGAAACCATCATTCTGAGCAAACTATCGCAAGGACAGAAAACCAAACACCACATGTTCTCAGTCATAGGTGGGAACTGAACAATGAGAACACTTGGACACAGGGTGGGGAATATCACATACCAGGGCCTATCGTGGGGTAGGGGGAGGGGGGAGGGATAGCATTAGGGGATATACCTAATGTAAATGATGAGTTAACGGGTGCAGCACACCAACATGGCACATGTATACATATGTAACAAACCTGCACGTTGTGCACATGTACCCTAGAACATAAAGTATAATTAAAAAAAAAATAATAGTTCCTAGATAGCAAATGAGTTTTGCTAAAAATTTTTTAAAGTCCAATTAATATCATTTTAGTAAATAATTTGTAAATGTCTTGTAATATCTTTTTATACAGTTGGAGAAGTGTACCAGTGAATTCATAGGATGCTGAACAATTATGCCTACTGAATTTTAATAAATGAACCTGATCTCTAATGACATAACTACAGACTCTGTGTTAAGAGCGTTAACTTGATCTCTAATGATATAACTACAGAATCTATATTTTATATTGTGAAGATCAACAATTCTTTGCCAGGACCAGGATAAACTCATAGATTCCAAATCCATAAATAAAATAAGATAGGATAGTTAATATATCTGTGATGGGATAAAAAGAGTAGTAGATTGAAATAACAGAGTAAAACAAATGCAACCAGATTTTGGAGGCAGTGCAAGGTAGCCAAATAGAAGCCTCCAGCAATCTTACTCCCTACAAGAACACCAATTGAACAACTATCCACCCAAAATATGTTATCATCCATAAGTAAGGACTTCCTCTTGCCAGTTTGTTATTTGTTTTCTGGTTGATTTGTGGTCTTCTCTTCCTTCCATCTTTCCTTCCTTCCTGTCTCCTTTTTAGTGAAGGTGATCTTCTCTGGTTGTATGTTTTAATTCATTTTTTTGCATCTGATGCATGTTTTTTGATTTGAGCTTATCATGAGGGCTGCAAATAACATATTATAACTCATTATTTTATATTCAATAATAACATTGAATGTAAATGGACCATACTCTCCAACCAAAAGACATACTGTGGCTGAATGGATTAAAACATACACACTTCACCTGTAAAGACACACATAGACTGAAAATAAAGAGATGGAAAAAGATACGCCATGCCATTAAAAACCAAAACAAAGCAGGAGTAGCTATATGTATATAAGGCAAAATAAATTTCAAAACAAAAACTCTAAAAAGAGTCAAAGAAGGTCATTATATAATGATAAAGGAGTCAATTCAACAAGAGGATATAACAATCATAGGAAAAATGGTGGAGAGAAGACAGGACTAACACGCAGCTCCCACTTGGATGGATAGAACAGTGTCTGGAGACTCACATTGTGAACTTTTGCTCCAAGAGCCACTGTAGGAACATACTGGAAAAACTGGAAGAATTCACAGACCCTTTGAAAGAAGTGGCTTGTCACTACAGATCCCCAAAAAACAGCCAAAAAACCTTGAGGACAAAAGACATAAGCTCTTGGGAGCTCTATGGCCCCACCCATCACCTGAGAAACCTGAGTACCCATCCTGGCCAATTTAGGGCAAGATTATATCCCCCTCTACTACTGCAGCTGTGCTCTCTTGGAAGCACCACCTACTGGCAGGAGGCCAATCAACTCAAGCCATTACAGCAACTCACAACAGAACAACCCTGCTCCAAAGAAGGAGAAAACAATAGATAACTCCACTGCCTGCAATACCCTGGCTAATCACAACACCCTGGCTAATCAGAGGTCCTGAGTCCATCCACATGACAACTTGACTGCTAGCATAACCAGCATTCAAGAAAACCAGCACACCAAAAAATAACTATAGCCAAGGACTCCCATAGAATCCCTTTTACTCTCCTGCTGCCTCCACTAGAGCAAGTGCTGGTATCCATGGCTGGGAGACCTGAAGATAGATCACATCACAGGACACTTTTCAGACATTCCCCAGCACCAGCCTGGCACCCAGTAGCCCTACAGGGTGGCTGGATTCAGAAGAACAATAATAATCACTGTGGTCTAGCTCTCAAGGAGGCACCAGAGAAAGGTAAAAACCAACTTAAAGAAATTAAAAGCAAAAAGGAGGATATGAATGAAAAAGTCTATAGAAAGATAGATATCATAAAGAAAAGACAATTACAACATCTGGAAATGAAAGACACACTTAGAGAAATGCAAAATACACTAGAAGGTTTCAACAATAGAATTGAAGAAGTAGAAGAAAGAACTTCAGAGCTCAAAGACAAGGCCTTCGAATTAACCTAATCTGACAAAGACAAAGAAAAAAAATTTTTTTTAAATGAATAAAGTTTCCAAAAAATTTGAGATTACGTTAAACAACAAAACGTAATTGTTGCTCCTGAGTAAGAAGAGAAATCTAAAAGTTTGGAAAACTTATATGAGGAACTAATCAAGGCAAACTTCCTTAGTCTTGCTAGATATCTAGACATCCAAATATAAGAAGCTAAAAGGACACCTGGGAAATTCATAGCAAAAAGATCAACACTTGGGCACACAGTCATCAGGTTATCTAAAGTCAAGATGAAGAAAAGAATCTTAAGAGCTATGAGGCAAAAGCATTAGGTAATCTTAAAGGAAAACCTATCAGATTAACAGCAGATTTCTCAGCAGGAACCCTGCAAGCCAGAAGGGATTGGGATCCTATCTTTAGCCTCCTTGAACAAAACAATTACCAGCCAAGAATTTTGCATCCAGTGAAACTATGCTTCATAAATGAAGGAAAGATACGGTCTTTCCCAGACGAACGCTGAAAGAATTCACCACTACCATGCCAGCACTATAAGAACTGCTAAAAGGAGCTCTAAATCTTGAAACAAAACCTCAAAATACACCAAAATGGAACCTCCTTAAAGCAAAAACTTCGCAGAACCTATAACAATAACACCAAGAAAAAAAGGTATTTAGGCAACAACTAGCATGATGAATAGAACAGTACCTACCTCACATGTCAATACTAACATTGAATGTAAATGGCCTAAATGCTCCGCTTAAAAGATACAGAATGGCAGAATGGATTAAAATCCACCAACCAAGTGTCTGCTGTCTTCAAGAGACTCACCTAACACAAAGAACTCACATAAACTTAAGGTAAAGGGGTGAAAAAAGACATTCCATGCAAATAGACAACAAAGGCAAGCAGGAGTAGCTATTATTCTAACAGACAAAAAACACTTTAAAGCAACACCAGTTAAAAAAGATGAAGAGGGACATTATATAATAATAAAAGGATTAGTCCAACAGGAAAATATCACAGTCATAAATATATATGTACTTAACACTGGAGCTCCCAAATTTATAAAACAATTATTAATAGACCTAAGAAATGAGATAGATGGCAACACGATATTAGTTGGGGACTTCAATACTTTACTGACAGCCCTAGACAGGTCATCAAGACAAAAGTCAACAAAGAAACAATGGACTTAAAGCTATAAAATACAACAAATGGACTTTATAGATATTTACAGAACATTCTACCCAATAACCGCAGACTATACATTCTTTTCATAAGTACATGGAGCATTCTCCAAGACTGTCCACATGATAGAGTACAAAACAAGTCTCAATAAATTTAAGAAAATCAAAATTATATCAAGCGCTGTCTCAGACCACAGTGGAATAAAATTGGAAATCAATTCCAAAAGGAACCCTCGAAACCATGCAAACACATGAAAATTAAATAACCTGTTCCTGAATGATCACTTGGTCAACAATGAAATCAAGGTGAACATTAAAAAGTTATTTGAACTGAATGATAATAGTGACATAACCCATCAAAACCTCTTGGATAGAGCAAAAGCAGTGCCAAGAAAAAAATTCACAGCATTAAATACCTACAACAAGAAATCTGAAAGAGCACAAAGAGACAATCTAAAGCTACACCTCAAGGAGCTAGAGAAACAAAAACAAACCAACCCACAACCCAGCAGAAGAAAAGAAATAACCAAGGTCAGAACAGAACTAAATGAAATTGAAACAAAAAATGCAAAAGAGAAATGAAACAAAGAGCTGGTTCTTTGAAAAGTAAACAAAATAAATACAGCATTAGTAAGATTAACCAAGAAAAGAAGAGATAAGATCCAAATAAGCTCAATTAGAAACAAAATGGGAGATATTACAACTGATACCAACTGATACTGATATTACAACTGATACAATTCTGTATCTGATACCTGATAGAAGGGCCATACTTGAAGGTAATAAAAGCCATCTATGACAAACACACAGCCAACATAATACTGAATGAGGAAAAGTTGAAAGCATTTCCCCTGAGAACTGGAACAAGACAAGGATGCCCACTCTCACCACTTCTATTTAACATAGTACTGGAGGTCTCAAGCAGAGCAATCAGAAGAGAGAAAGAAATCAATGGCATCCAAATTGGTAAAGAAGTCAATGTTGCTGTTTACCAATGATATGATTGTATACCTAGAAAACCCTAAAGACTCATCCAAAAAGCTCCTAGATCTTATAAATGAATTCAGTAAAGTTTCCAATTACAAAATCAATGTACACAAATCAGCAGCACTGCTATACACCAACACCAACCAAGCTGGGAATGAAATCAAGAACTCAACTCCTTTTACAACAGGTGCAAAAACAAAACAAACAAAACTTAAAATTATACCAAACCAGAATTGGAAATAACTACTTTAAAGTTCATATGAAACCAAAAAAGAGCCCGCATTGCCAAGTCAATCGTAAGCCAAAAGAACAAAGGTGGAGGCATCATGCTACCTGACTTCAAACTATACGACAAGGCTACAGTAACCAAAACAGCATGGTACTGGTACCAAAATACAGATATAGACCAATGGAACAGAACAGAGCCCTCAGAAATAATACCACACATCTTTGACAAGCCTGACAAAAACAAGCAATGGGGAAAGGATTCCCTATTTAACAAATGGTGCTGGGAAAACTGGCTAGCCATATGTAGAAAGCTGAAACTGGATCCCTTCCTTACAGCTTATACAAAAATTAATTCAAGCTGGATTAAAGACTTAAATGTTAGACCTAAAATCATAAAAACCCTAGAAGAAAACCTAGGCAATACCATTCAGGACAGAGGCATGGGCAAGGACTTCATGTCTAAAACACCAAAAGCAATGGCAACAAAAGCCAAAATTGACAAATGGGATCTAATTAAACTAAAGAGCTTCTGCACAGCAAAAGAAACTACCATCAGAGTGAACAGGCAACCTACAGAATAGGAGAAAATTTTTGCAATCTACTCATCTGACAAAGGACTAATATCCAGAATCTACAGTGAACTCAAACAAATTTACAAGAGAAAAAACAAACAACCCCATCAAAAAGTGGGTACAGGATATGAACAGACACTTCTCAAAAGAAGACATTTATGCAGCCAACAGACACATGAAGAAATGCTCATCATCACTGGCCATCAGAGAAATGCAAATCAAAACCACAATGAGATATCATCTCACACCAGTTAGAATGGTCATCATTAAAAAGTCAAATACCTAATGCTAAATGACAAGTTAATGGGTACAGGAAATCAACATGGCACATGGATACATATGTAACAAACCTGCACATTGTGCACATGTACCCTAAAACCTAAATTATAATTAAAAAATAAAAATAAAAAAATAAAAAAATAAAAAGTCAGGAAACAACAGGTGCTGGAGAGGATGTGGAGAAATAGGAACACTTTTACACTGTTGGTGAGACTGTAAACTAGTTCAATCATTGTGGAAGACAGTGTGGCGATTCCTCAGGGATCTAGAACTAGAAATACCATTTGACCTAGCTATCCAATTACTTGGTATATACCCAAAGGATTATAAATCATGCTGCTATAAAGACACATGCACACATATGTTTATTCTGGCCCTATTCACAACAGCAAAGACTTGGAACCAACCCAAATGTCCAACAAGGATAGACTTGATTAAGAAAATGTGGCACATATACACCATGGAATACTATGCAGCCATAAAAAATGATGAGTTCATGTCCTTTGTAGGGACATGCATGAAGCTGGAAACCATCATTCTCAGCAAACTATTGCAAGGACAGAAAACCAAACACCACATGTTCTCACTCATAGGTGGGAATTGAACAATGAAAACACTTGGACACAGGGTGGGGAACATCACACACTGGGGCCTGTCATGGGGTAGGGGGAGAGGGGAGGGATAGCATTAGGAGATATACCCAATTTAAATGACGAGTTAACAGGTGCAGCACACCAACATGGCACATGTATACATATGTAACAAACCTTCACATTGTGCACATGTACTCTAGAACTTAGAGTATAATAAAAAATAAAAATAAATAATAAAAATAAAAAGTAGAAAATATACATATATATATAATTGGTTTGTGTGTGTGTGTATATATATGCATACAACACTGGAACACCCAGATATATATAGCAAATACTATCAGAGTTAAAGAGAAAGATAGGCCCCAATACAGTAATACCTGGAGACGTCAACACCCCCCTTTCAGCATTGGATATATCTTCCAGACAGAAAATCAACAAAGAAACATTCGACTTAATCTGCACTACAGACCAAACGGAACTAATGAAATTTTATGAAACAGTTCATCCAGTGGCTACAGAGCACACATTCTTCTCCTCAGCAAATGGATCATTCTCAAGGGTAGACCATATGTTAGGCCACAAAACAAGTCCTTAAAAATTGAAAAAAAAAAAGAAATTATATCAATAATCTTCTCTGACCACAATGGAATAAAACTGACAATCAGTAACAAGAGGAAATTTGGAAACTATACACACATATGGAAATTAAACAAAATGCTCCTGAATGACCCATGGGTTAATAAAAAAAAAGAATTTAAAAATTGCTTGAAGCAAATGATAATGGAAACACGACATACCAAGACCTGTGGCCTATGGTGAAATCAGTACTAAGAGGAAAGTGTATAGCAATAAGCACCTACATAAAAAAGTAGAAAAACTTCAGGTAAACAACTGTATTAAAGAACAAGAGAAGCAAGAGAAAGCAAAACCCAAAATCAGTATAGTAAAACAAATAGAGCAGAAATAAATGAAATGGAATTTTTTTAAAAAGACCAATGAAATGAAAAGTTGTTTTTTTTAAAAAAGATAAACAAAATCAACAAACCTTTAGCAAGACTAAGAAAAAAATATATCCAAATAAATAAAATGAGAGATGAAAAAGGAGACATTACAACTGATACTGCAGAAATTCAAAGGATCATTAAAGGCTACTATGAGGAACTATATGCCAATAAATTGGAAAATCTAGAAGAAATTGATAAATTCCAGAAAGAAACTGTCTCAAAAAAATAAAATAAAATAAAGCAGGCCTGTGGTATTCTGTTTCCTACTTGGCATCTTGAAAGGAACTCTGACAAAAGGAGTGCTTCCAGGAAAGGCACCCACAGTGATAATGAAGGGGCCTCAATATCACGCTGCATAAAAATATCCTTAGTAACACGGCATCCTAAAAAAAATTAAAGCTTATGATGGGAAATAAATGATGATTGCCTTCAGGTAATATTTGTCCATTTTATGGAAGAGCGGTTAGATTTGTGCTGTGTAGTTTTAGAGAAAAAATTAAGGATCAATGTACAAAATTTATTGAGTATCATCTTAGTTCGGGTTCACAATAAAAATCTTCCCAGTTGAGAGAAAAAGAAAACAAGTACCACCCAAAACATATCTCTCCTGGTCCTCTCTTAGCTGCCATAAGAGCCAAACTCCTTCATACCCTCATGCTTCTGTTCATTTTCATCCCATAGTACTCTCCATTTCTTAAACCCATACACCTTTTGCAATAATCTGAAGCCCCGTTTGGTTTTTGAAGGTTGCCTGATAATTCCTTTCTTATTACTCATTGCGAATGTCACACAGTTCTGTAATTGTGTTTTTCATTTTGATATTGAATTATTTAAGAATAAGTAACGTGATTTACCTTCTTAACATATTTGGATATCTATTTCATAACAGGCATTCTATAAACACTTGATTTGGAACTCAGCATACTACAAGGTTGTCCTATACTGTACTATGGTTCTTGGGGGCAAGGTCTTTGTATCTCCAGCTCCCAGTCAAAGGCCTAATACATCAATAAATGTTTATTGAGTGAATGAATAGTGGTGGATTTTTTAAAAATAATTAATTGAGGGGAAATTCATATAACACACAATTAACCAAAGTGCACTTATACATTCACAGTAGCATTTAGTGCAACTGCCACCTCTGTCTAGTTCCAAAAAGTTTCTATCACTCTAAAGTAAGATCTTTTACACATTAAACAGTTTCTCTCTATTCTCTGCTCCTCCCAGTTCCTGGTATTCAACATCTGCATTTTGTCTCTATGAACTTGTCTGTTCTCGCTATCTCATATGAATGAAAGCATACCATAGATGGCCTTTTGTGTCTAGCTTCTTTCACTTAGCATAATGTTTTCTAGGTTCATCCATGTTATAGCATGTATCAGTACTTCATTCTTTTATATGGCTGAATAATGCTTCATTGTGTATATATTGTATATTTATCTAATGATGGACATTTGGCTGGTGGCCACCTTTTGGCTACTGTGAATAATGCTATTATGAATATTCTATGATTAATTTTTTGAGAAGCTGCCAAACTGTTTTTTACAGTTTAATGACTGAACCATCTCATATTCCCAACAAGGTATGAGGGTTCCAGTTACTCCACAAACTCACCAACACTTATTATAGCCATCCTAGTGAGTGTGAAGTGGTACTCCTGGATGGTAGGTTTTAAAACACTGTGGTGTTTTGAACAATCTTTAGCATCTTCAGAGATGACTTTACTATGAAGCTAATAAAGCTTAAGCTTCAGATTCTTTCAGTGAAGATTCTATGTTTAAATTAGAATTTATAATTTTCTATTTGTTTTCTTTAAAAGAGACATAAAAATTATATAAGTTCCTGGCACTACAAGACTTGAATTTTCCCTGCATACAAGCAAATGCAAATATCTAGTGTTCATGAGTATAACAGCAATATACCTTTCTCCAGCTGTGGTACTGAGAGGTGACAGTGTCCTGGCAGTTTGCACAGCCCTCGCTTGCTCCCGGCACCTCCTCTGCCTGGGCTCCCACTTTGGCGGCACTTGAGGAGCCCTTCAGCCCACCGCTGCACTGGGGGAGTCCCTTTCTGGGCTGGCCAAGGAGGGAGCCGGCTCCCTCAGCTTGCAGGGAGTGTGGAGGGAGAGGCGCGAGCGGGAACCAGGCCTGCGCACGCGCTTGCGGGCCGGCTGGAGTTCCGGGTGGGCGTGGGCTTGGCGGGCCCCCCTGCTCGGAGCAGCCGGCCGGCCCTGCCGGCCCTGCCGGCCCTGGGCAGTGAGGGGCTTAGCACCCAGGCCAGCGGCTGCGGAGGGTGTACTGGGTCCCCCAGCAGTGCCAGCCCACGGGCACTGCGCTCGATTTCTCACCAGACCCTAGCTGCCTTCCCGCGGGGCAGGGCTCGGGACCCGCAGCCCGCCATGCCTGAGCTTCCCACCCCCTCCATGGGCTCCTGTGTGGCCCAAGCCTCCCCGCCGAGCGCCACCCCCTGCTCCACAGTGCCCAGTCCCATCAACCACCCAAGGGCTGAGGAGTTCCAGCGCGGCGCAGGACTGGCGGGCAGCTCCACCTGCAGCCCTGGTGCAGGATCCACTGGGTGAAGCCAGCTGGGCTCCTGAGTCTGGTGGAGATGTGGAGAACCTTTATGTCTAGCTCAGGGACTGCAAACACACCAATCAGCACCCTGTGTCTAGCTCAGGGTTTGTGGATGCACCAGTAGACACTCTGTGTCTGGCTGCTCTGGTGGGGCCTTGGAGAACCTTTGTGTGGATACTCTGTATCTAACTGATCTGATGGGGACGTGGAGGACTTTTATGTCTAGCTCAGGGATGGTAAACGCACCAATCAGTGCCCTGTCAAAACAGACCACTGGGCTCTACCAATCAGCAGGACGTGGGTGGGGCCAGATAAGAGAATAAAAGCAGGCTGCCCGAGCCAGCAGTGGCAACCTGCTCAGGTCCCCTTCCACACTGTGGAAGCTTTGTTCTTTCGCTCTTTGCAATAAATCTTGCTACTGCTCACTCTTTGGGTCCACACTGCTTTTATAAGCTGTAACACTCACCGCGAATGTCTGCAGCTTCACTCCCGAAGCCAGCGAGCCCATGAGCCCACCGGGAGGAACGAACAACTCCAGACGCGCCGCCTTAAGAACTGTAACACTCACCGCGAAGGTCTGCAGCTTCACTCCTGAGCCAGTGAGACCACGAACTCATCAGAAGGAAGAAATTCCGAACACACCCGAACATCAGAAGGAACAAACTCCAGACGTGCCACCTTAAGAGCTGTAACACTCACCGCGAGGGTCCGCGGCTTCATTCTTGAAGTCAGTGAGACCAAGAACCCACCAATTCCGGACACAGTACTGTGAGCTCTTACTTCCAGTGTCACCATAGTCACACTTAAAGCCTTTAAGACAAATACCTTATCACCTTAGTAAAAAGTTTAAGAACCTAGTACCACAGATAACACAGCAGGAACCATAGTAATCCCAGCCTCTTATCAATTGCAGAACACCCTGTATTCAGGTTACTGCTAGAAAGCCAAGTGCAGATTTCAGTTTCCAAAAGAATTCTTACACAGTTTTGCTTACAATTATCTCTTCTTCTCAAATATCAAATTAAAAAGAACAGATCCGTAGGATGTCTACAATACTTTAAGGATGTACTATCTTTTACACTGCTTTTGCAGTTTGCTTGTAGCCAATAGGATGATTCTGTCACATTCACTAAGAGAAATCAACTTGCAAATGCAAATTTATATGACTGTTGATGTCCTCAATTTATATAAAAATCTGCGATGCACATCCAAGATCTGTACTGACTACAAATAGATCGAACGGTGAGCTCCATTAACCATGCCCATATGATTTATGAGTTTTACAGCTATGTGCTGTTATGCCCTTCAGAAACTAGGCCATTTGAATTGAATATTCAGTGTAATACAGTATGTGACAGACTATACAAATTATTTGCGCAAGACATGGAAGTAATTTGGACAGTAAAATTTGATGACAATGTTCATCAGGAGGGTAGCCTGCGTCTCTGAATAGCCTTAGAAATTTATGTTATAGTACCATATGGTGTTCTTCATTTCTACATTTTCCTCTTGAAGATTCAAAGTGTTTTCCAATAGTTTATTATTAATACATTATTCTGCTCTGTAAAATATTACCTTTACTTTACATATAAGCAAACTAAGCTTGTGTCATTCAGTTTAAATATTAACAAATTCACCTTCTGGCACATACTGCTAACATAAAACCCTAATAACTATATTCTTATTTAGTTGTGTTCCATGTATTCTAAATGTTCTCCATTTTTTAAAGAGAAGATATTTATTATAAGACTAGTTCTGCCTCTTAAAATCAAAATAATGCCTCTTAAAATCAAAAATCACTATTTGAGGCTCAATAAACATTGAGTTCTAATTATTTTCACTTTCTCTCCTCTGTTAGCTCAGTCATAATTTGTTTATAACCTTCTATCACCTATCTGCAAATATGACTTTTCAGTAAGATAGACTGGGCTTTGGTTCATTCATCTGAAAGGGACCTAACAAAGCCAGTGAGTTTTGTGAGAATCGTTAGTGATATAGACACAGCTAGCATTCTAGAAAACTCAGGACTTTTCACCCTTCTCTCAAGAAAAGAGGATGTTTAAGCTTTGGTGGGGAGGAAGTGTGGCTCTTGCCAACATTTTACAATATAAAATTGCAAGACTACTGTTATGAAACAATGTTTCTCAAACTTTGATGTGTATATAAATTAACCGAGGAGCTTGTGAAAATGCAGATTCTGATTCAATAGGCCTAGGAAGGGGCCCAAACAAGTTCACAGGGGATGCCAATGTGACAGGTCTGTGGACCACTCTGAATGGCAAGGTTATAGAACTTCAGGTTCTGCGTAAGTATGCTCAGCATAAATAAGTAAACAGCCTGCCCTCAGGTTAGTGAGGCCTTTTTTATGAATTAAAAATTTAACTTGGGAATGGATTTGCATGCAGTTGTAAGAAATAATACAGAAATATACCCTTCACCCAGTTTCCCCAATGGTAACATCTTGCAAAACTATAGTACAATAATCTCACAACCAGGATATTCACAATGATAATTCACAACCAGGATATTGACAATGATAATCCATTGATCTTATTCATATTTCTACAGTTTTACTTGTACTCATCCATGCGTGTGTGTTTGTGTATGGCATATTTAGTTTTGTGCAATTTTATTACATGTGCAAGCTCATGTATCCCCCCCATCAGAGTCAAAATACAAAATTCCAAGCTGCAAAGATCCCTTATGTTGCACTGTTATAACCACACCCAAACCTGATCCCTGACAATCGCTATTCTCCATCTCTACAATTTTGTTATTTCAAGAATGTTATATAAATTGAATCATACCGTACATAATCTTTTGAGATTGGCTTTTAATCAATATAATTCTCCAGAGATCTTTCCAAATTGTGTGTGCACCAAGAGTTTATTCCGTTTTTTTTTTTTTGGCTAAGTATTCCATGACATGAATGTACCACAGTTTAACCATTCACTTATTGAAAGACATCCAGGTTACTTCCAGTTTGGGGTTATTACAAATAAATCTATGAATATGTGTGCACAAGTTTTGCACAAACACAAAGTTTTTATTTCTCCAGGATAAATGCCCAGGAGTACAATTATAGGGGTCGTATGATAACTGCATGTTTAGCTTTATAAGAAACTATAAAACGGTTTTCCAGAGTGACTGTACCATTTTACATTCCAAGCAGCAGTGTTTGAGTGATCCAGTTTCTTCCCAGACTTGCCAACATGTGGTGTTGTCACTATTTTTTATGTTAGCCATTCTGATAGATGTGTACTTATAGCTCATTGTGGTTATAATTTGCATTTCCCAATAGCTAATGATGCTAGACACCTTTTCATGTACTTATTTGCCATCTGCATATCATCTTCTGTGAAATGTCTGTTCACATGCTTTACTCACTTCAAAATTAGATTATTTTGGTATTTTGCTGTTGAATTCTGAGAATTCTTTACGTTCTAGATACTAAACCTTTGTCAGATAGGTAGTCTGTGAATATTTTCTCCCATTCTGCAGCTTGTAGCTTTCCTTTTCATGCTTTTAACATACCAATATCTTTCACAAAGCAAAAGTTTCCCATTTTGATCTAGTGCAATCTAATTGATTTTTGCTTTTATGGACTGTATTTTTTTTTTTTTTTTTTTTTTGAGACAGAGTCTCGCTCTGTCGCCCAGGCTGGAGTGCAGTGGCGCAATCTCGGCTCACTGCAAGCTCCGCCTCCCGGGTTCACGCTATTCTCCTGCCTCAGCCTCTCCGAGTAGCTGGGACTACAGGCGCCCGCCACCACGCCCGGCTAATTTTTTTGTATTTTTAGTAGAGCCGGGGTTTCACCGTGGTCTCGATCTCCTGACCTCGTGATCCTCCCACCTCGGCCTCCCAAAGTGCTGGGATTACAAGCGTGAGCCACCGCGCCTGGCCTATGGACTGTATTTTTAGCGTCCAAGTTAAGAATTATTTGCCAGCCATAGATCCAGACCTTCTCCCTATTTTTCCAAAACATAAATATAGTTTTATTTTCTCTCCATAAGTCCATGATCCATTTTGAGTTAATTTTTTGTATAAGGTGTAGGTTTAGGTTGAAGTTTACTTTTCTTGCCTATGGCTGTCCAGTTGCTCCAGCACCATTTGTTGAAAAGGCTATCTTTTCTCCTTTGAATTTCTCTTGCACCTTTGTCAAAAATCACTTGGTAGCTTTTTAATGGTACATGAATATCCTGCAGGTCTGTCCCCAGCAGTAGACAGCTGACACCAATCAAGACTTATGGCAGTGACCTAGTCAGTATAAAAGTCTTCATGAAAATATAATTCCTTAAAAAAGAAAAGTTATTACCATCTGTTTGCATCTTAAGGAAAGTTTCAATATACAGTCAGACTACCAGTACAGTTCTCTTGCTGAGTTTCAGCAGTTATCAGCAACTTGTTTAATTTCACCTTACTCTTTTTTGTTAATCTACTTCTAATAGACACTTCCATCATCCTTCATTTAGTGGTTTGAAGGTCAAAAATCATTTAAATTTCACCCACATACCCAGCCACTTGCTTGGATATGCTTAGTTTGGCTCTTTAGTGCATTCAGACCAACTCCATGTATCTTCTTGGCTTTTTGTTTAGAAGAAGAAGAAAAAGAAATAGACATTAATTTGGCACTCAGAGTATCTCTTAAATATATACACGGCACCCTCCTTTATTTCAACATCAAACTGAATATTCATTCTCCATTCCTTCTTTATTAGGTGCTGTTAATTCTTTACCTGAAATTAAAATGATGTCTCTCTCTATGCTTTCGGAGAAAGAAGCTGTGTAAATATTTTCCAGTCAAGGAAGTATATTCCTGATAACCATTTACTACCCAGTCACTCTTAAAGAAGAATCGACCCAAGAATTTTCCCAGCCAGGCACTGAAGCTCTTAATTTCTAGATGGTCAAAAACTGGGAGCCTGGTGCTCCAGGGCTCTGACAGCTGACCTCAACCACAAACAGGTCACCAGAGTTTAGACCTCTGTCTTACAGTCCTGAATCCCAATGTGCAGAAGCAGGACCTTACTCCACATTTCTGTTTATTGGCACCCTGACTTCTTCCCCCTTCCCTACTCTGATTTCCTTCTGTCTGTGCCCTTTCTGGTTTCTCTAAGGCTCACATGCGATTTTGCGCTATTGACTCGGACGTTCTTGGTTTCCCCCTTTCTACAAATGCCCTCCGTTTGCATTTAGATGATTGAATTGTTTTGAATGGAACCCCTCCCTTCCAGGAGCTCTCAACACATCTCTCCCGGCATTGCTATGAAAGAAGCCAATCTCTGCATCATGTACTTCCACTTTCATCTCCAGACCCCAGCCACACATCCTGCTACCCAGGCAATGACAAATCAACCTCAGAAACACTGATATTTGTTTTGGGGTGTTGAAGTACCTCTACAATCCCCCTGTCAAACTGGCCTCTTGCTATCCCCTGTTTCATTCCCAGTTAACTCATAGCTGGAGAAGTCGCTGACCTAATTGGTCAGAAGCCAAGATATTCATCCACCCCTCTTTAGTAGTGGTTGGGATTGCTTCACCTCAAAGGCAGGAAATCAGGACTTATTTTTCTGTAGGTGTTTCCTTCTGTCATGCAGCAAGTCCATCTGGGCATGAATTACTTCTTAGAGGATGTCCTCCCTCAAGATAGGTAGGTGGGTAAGTAGACCCACAGCCTGACCTGTGGAAATAGCATATTTCTCTTCAGCATGTGGTTCCAAAATTTAGATTCAGGGAAAGGTCAGCAGATCTACTTGCTACACCAAGAAAAATTTCAACTCCTTCATTTGCTTTCTCTTTTTTAACATTTTTACCTTTTACATGATATTCCTAGTGTGAAAGGAAGAAGCAACCACTGAATAGCTGACACAAAAATGGAATTTGCTGCTTTCTTTGCAAGGAAGAGTTGTGCTTGGAAGGTGAAGTCTTCCTGAGCAAAGCAAAGAGATAATCTTATCCAGGGTTTGGCAACATGGAGTTCAAAGAAAATTTATTTTCCCCGGGAAATTTTGAGATATTGCTCCATTAGCTTCTAGTGTTCAGGGTTGTCAATGAGAAATCTGAAGCCAATCTAATGTTTTTATAAGGTTGTTGTTTTTTTCCATCTCTTGAAGCCTTTAGAATTTTTCTTTTTAATTTTAGTTTTCTGAGATTTCTGACAGTGTGCCAGGTTTGAGTTTTCTCTTATTCATTTCACTCACCGCTGGTGACCTCTTTGAATCTGGAGACTTGTACATTTCTTCAGCTCTGCATAACGTTTCCCTACAGTTTCTTTGACTGATTTATCTTCTCTTTTTCCTCTATTCTCTCCTCTGGGAATTTATACAGGTGTTGTAACATCTAGATCTATTCTCCATATGCCTTTCTTACCTGATGTAACTTCAGTCCTGTCTTACTTTCGTTGCGTACTTTTACACCTGTTGTCCTGTGCTACGCTCTGGGAGAATTCTTCAACTCATTCTCTTCTGTTATGTTCATTCTGCAGTTTAGCTAATCTCGTATCTTTTTTTGTTGTTTATTTTTGTTTTTTGGGTAATCAAATTTTTTCTCTTCAAGTCTCTTATCTATTCCCTTTCGCAATAATCTATCCCAATCAACATATAATAGATATCCTTTCTTAACTTTATGAAGATATCAAGCTCTTTAAAAATATCATCAGCTTTGTTATTCTGTTTCTTTAGATACTGGGGGTTTTTTATTTGTTTTCTGCAGTGCTTCTCATAGTAGTGATTTCGTGCAATCACTTGGTAATTGGGGGTTTGTGTGATCATCTTTGTACTTGAAATTGCCCCTATAACTTGTGTAGATCTGTAGTGGACACAGAGCAGACAGTAGGAGCAGTTTACCTTGGAGGTAGAAGCATTTTATCAGTGTTTTTAAGAAGTATTAGCACATGGTGATAATAAAAATCAAACAAACTTCTAGTTGTTTTAGGAGTTTTTTTAAACTTCCTACAGACAATATCCCCCATTTATTGCCTACACCTGGGGAAGATGAGTCCCACAGCCTCCTCTCACTCCACGTCCCCTCCTCACCCCACAACTTGGTATGCCACTGCTGTAGATGATGTTCAGTTGACCGTATTCTTTCTACACTGTGAAGGAAAACCGCTGTCAAGAGTAGTATAAGACCAACTCACTGTCTGGGCGTAGAGTCTCCCATTCCTTCTGATTGCTGCCATCCTGCTAAGACACAGCTCTGCTTCTCTAGTCCAAATCCCTCTCACCACCTAGAGGAAAATGCTTCTGTACTTATCAACTGAACGCAGGTTTGGTCAAAAGGAGAACAACCTACTTCATTACTCTGGATGCAATTGATGTGGAATCACCCCAATGGTTGACCATGGCCCCTTCTGGCCCCTTGTATTCACTTCCTCCAAGGGTAAAACTCTCCCAGAACCCTCTCACTTTGTGACGAACATCTCACGTGATGGTTTTGAATGATGGTTTTTTTCATTAACATCAACACAGTTCTGAGCACTTTACAACTGGGAGCATTAAATGAGCTAACATATGAACCCATATGCTTTCTATCTTTCAGAAATGTCTCAAATTTTCTGACTTACTGGTGGCAATGTCTTGCTTTCCAGCATTGTAGAGTTTTCACAACATTTTTTTCTGTCATCTCGGGATTTATGGCAATTGGCCTAATATCTTGATCTAATTTTTCACCTGCTTCTTAAAATAGATTTACCACTTTTTTCTTGATATGTATGTATTCCAGGTTAGTCCACTTGAGCTTCCATAATGAAATACCACAGACTGAAATATCACAGGCTTAACAAACAGAAATGTATTTTCTCACAGTTCTGGAGGCTAGGAATCCAAGATCAAGGTGCTGTCAGGTTCGGTTCTGGTGAAGCCGTCTCTCTTCCTTGTAGATTGTTAGTAGATGGCTGCCTTCTTGCTGTATTTTCACATGGACTTTCCGCTGTTCATGAGATGAAAGAAAGTGCTCTTTGGCGTCTCTTCCTTTTCTTATAAGGACACCAATCCTGACCAGGCGCAGTAGCTCACACCTGTAATCCCAACAATTTGGGAGGCCAAGGTGGGCGGATCACCTGAGGTCAGGAGTTCAAGACCAACCTGGCCAACATGGCAAAACTCCATCTCTACTAAAAATACAAACATTAGCCAGGCATGGTGGCGGGCAACTGTAATCCCAGCTACTCAGGAAGCTGAGACAGGAGAATTGCTCGAATCCAGGAGGCGAACGTTGCAGTGAGCCGAGATTGTGCCACTGCACTCCAGTCTGGGCGACAGAGCAAGACTCCATTTCAAAAAAAAAAAGAAAGAAACAAAAAAAAAGGACACTAATCCTATCAATCCTATCAGATTAGGGCCTTACCCTTATGACTTCATATAACCTTAATTCCTCCCCATAGGTCGTATCTCCAAATTCAGTCACATTAGGGGTTAGGACTACAACATATGAATTTTGGGGGAACAAAATTTAGCCCACAACACGTTCTAATGAAACAGGTTTTAAATAAAGGAAGAGTATAAACTAATAAATAAATAAACTAATAAATGTAAGAGTGTGTGTAAAATGAAAGAGAGGAATGTTAATTTAAAAAATCTTCAAAGTGAATACAGAATATGATGACCTTTCCTGGTGCAAACTAAGTGCACAATAAATATTAGTTGAATAAAAGAATGAGATGTTCAAAATGCACCTCATAACTTCCCCAAGACACCAATTTTCAGGAACGTTGTGTCAAACATTCTTTGACTCTTTCAGGCTGCTACTCTACAGAGGAAAAAAATGGTAAAAACACAGTCACTCTACTTGTTACTTTCCTACTCTCCAAAAAATAACTGAAGCCATTGGGGAATTTAAAATGCTTACTGAAATTAAATATATTAGTATAATGACTACGTTTATGATGATATGTTTATTCATTCTTTTTCTAATTGCATTTAGATTTTGGAAGAGTTGCCACTGGTTATGTGTGTTGATTTTTGTGTATATAGGCAGGTATGTGTACATATGGGTGTATAATATAAATTCACAATCTATGAAATTTTTTTTGTTGTTACTTTAGCCTTAACATAGCTGCCTAACTTTAAACAGGGTTAGGTACCATTACATTTTTGGGACAATAGAATATGATTCACTATTAACAAAAATAAACAACAGAGACACACCTCCAGCACTTCCAGATTAACAAAAGAAATGATCTAGAGAGTAGGCTGCTAACAGGGGGTGTAGAAATAAGTGTTGGAACCATAAGTGCATTGCAGCATATTCTACACAGATCATGAATAAGTTAGGTTAGGAAATTGTGCATCATAACATCCATATGTACATTATCATATGTACAAACTGATGTGTACAAACAATACCATAATGCACAAGTGAAATGTGGTAAACAACTCAAAATCTTCACAGCACTTGGGGTGAATGTGCAAAGGGAGTGAAGTGAGACTCGGTTGAGTTATATCTATACTTTCCCAAATTTGCCTAAAATGTATAGGCTTTATGGTAGACTGCCACATACTTTGGCAAAAAATCATAATTTTGTGCTACTTTCACTCAGAAATGTATTCCAACCAAAAATACTCATGTATTTAAAGTGAGATTTTTTTCACTTGTAACTTTTGAGGGCAGCTGTCTGAATTTATCATTAATTATTGCCTAAACACGGCAAAAGAGAAAGGACCTGCTTCTTTCTCCCCTAAAAACTTCCCAAATTAGAATACGATACTCTTTGCCTAATTCCTGCTTGTTATTCAACAGGATAGAAATAGTGGGTTTTACAAAAATTGAACCAACTGGGATTTTTGAGAAATGAGTTAAGTCACTGAAAAATGAATTAATTCTTAATTAAGAATTAAAAGGAATCTAGCAAAGTTTGCAAAAGAAAATAATGAATAGAAATTCAAAATACTATTTAGAGAACAAACACCGGATTCTACATGCCTGTTTTACAAAATACTTGTTAAGACAAATAGGGAGAAAATGACAAAATTTGACGGCATCACACATCTCCCTAACCAATGTTCTTAAAATGACCACTGACCTCCTTTTTCAAACTCTTACCTTCCCTGATTTTTTGTGGCATTTTTCTCTTTTAGATCTATCTCTCTAATTGCTACTTCTCAGTTCCTTTTCTTACGCTATGCCGTAAATGTCAGTAAATTCCAAGGTTGTGACTTCCCAATTTTTCTTGTTCTATGCAGGCTTTTACTGGTAATCTCATCCACTGTATCATTCCCACCACATCCTCTAGACACGTGATTTCAACCTAGTTCAATATCTACCACTCAGTCCTCCCTTCCGATTTCCAGACCTAAATTCTCAACTGCTTGCTGTACCAAATGTATTGAAAGAGACCTTGATTCTTAACTTACGACTCAAGTTTCACATTTACTAAATTGAATGTATTGCTATTTCTCTTACAACTTATGCTTCCTTATGAGTTGTCCATATGTTATCATAATTATCTGCTTTGCTAACTCTGTTAGTTTCCTAAGACTGCCATAACAAATTACCACAAACTGGGTGGCTTAAAACAACAGATATTTATTTTCTCGCAGTTCTGGAGGCTAGAAGCCTGAATTCAAGGTTGGTCCTTCTGAAAGAGATGAGAGATAATTTGTTCCATGCTCTCTCTCCTAGCTTTTGGTGATCGCCACAATCCTTTGTGTTTTCTGACGTAGCGATGTAGTGCTCCAATTTCTGCCACTGTTGTCACATGGCATTCTCCTTGTGTCTCTCCTCTGTCTTCAACTAGGCTTTTTAAAAAAAATTCATACTGTTCTGATTTATTCATCATCAGTGTACCTGAGAGACTTGGCAAACATAGATAACTATATGTAAATTACTATATTCATGAGCAGATGCAAAAATAGGAAAGGCAGTGTTAGTGTAAGGGTACTGGCTTGTAGTTGATAGGCCACTCCAGCACTTAGGCTTCTTATAAAGACCCCAGTCACTGGATTGAGGGCCCACCCTACTCTGGTATGGCTTCATCTTAACTTAAATAGTTATATCTATAAAGACTCGATTTTAAAATGAGGTCACATCTGAGGTTCCAGGTGGACATGAATGTTGGCAGAATATTATTCAACATAGTACAATGACCAAACATGGAATTCCATACTCTGACATTAACCCCCATATTTTAAGTTGATTCTCTCCCTTCTTCAAGTCACACTTCCTCCTTACTGCAACTAATTATCTTCTATCTTTTTTCAATTATTTTTCCAAAGCATAGCTAATCACATCCCTCTTCTGCTTAGAATTCTGCCATGGTTCGCCATCAACCTCAACTGACCATTCAAGCCAAATTTTAGGTCACTTGGGATCTTATGTTAAAATGTTTGAGCCTTTATTGTATTCTATTAGGCAGCAATGAACACCCCTTTTCTAAAGCTGTTTCCTTTGCCTTGAATACCTTCCCTTTATATTATCAAAGTGCTGTCCATCCTTCACAATTCAACTAGGAAACTACCTCTGCTGTGAACTCACCGCTGATCACCACCCACTCATGTTACCGTGCTCATCAAAATTAGTCATCTCTCCATGTTATACTAAAGCAGCAATCTTAAACTCGAGAATATGTTATCCCTGCGTGCACGTCAAAATTTTCTTAGAGTCCTAACAAACACAGATAGTTTTAAAAGAACCAATTTCAAGATCCACATCTTATAAATATTCTCTTTCTTAAAACTAATAATATTGAGTACAGCTGCAGACCACGTGTTTTTCTTTCCTATCTTCCCTTTCACAATGGACTTCCCCCCAACCCCACCACTTTACCCCAAAAAACAAAAAACTTAACTCGCCTCACCCATTCCAATCTTACTAGCATTGCCATAGAGGGTAAAAGCTTCTGTAACCCTAATTGTTAATTATACAATTTTTTTGGCCTGTGCCTCTGACTGAATTTAAAGAAATAAGGAAACTACTATAGTTCTTTTCTTTTTCATCGGCTTTTTAAAAAATGAGTTTCCCTGTACCTTAATCAAAAAAAGTCACAAATTTTATTCTAACAATAACCAATCCTTTATTTTTTCATAGAGAGATATATAAATAAAATTTTAGGCCATCTTTTGTGACTCACGTCTGCAATCCCAGTACTTTGGGAGGTTGAGGCAGGAGCTCCTACTTAAATACCAGCCTGGGCAACAAAGCAAGACCCCATCTCTACAAAAAATAAATAAATTAGCAAGGCATGATGGCACACACCTTGCCAGCTACTCAGGAGGCTGAGGTGGGAAGATTGCTTGTGCTCAGGAGTTTATGGCCTCAGTAAGCTATGATGGTGACAGAGTGAGACCCCATCTCTAGAACAGAACAGAACAGAATAGAATAGGAAGACAATTATCCAATATGAGTTTCCTCCTATGTTTATCAAAATTTGTAGAATTGGCCGGGGACAGTGGCTCACAACAGTAATCCCAGTACTTTGGGAGGCCGAGGCAGGCAGATTGCTTGAGCCCAGGAGTTTGAGACCAGCTTGAGCAACTTAGTGAAACCTCATGTCCACAAAAAATACACACACTCACACACAAAAGAAATGCCCGCTCTCTGGGAGGCCGAGGTAGGTGGATCACGTGAGGTCAGGAGTTCTAGATCAGCCTAGCCAACATGATGAAACCCTCTGTCTAATTTAAAAAATACAAAAATTAGCCAGGTGTGGTGGCAGCACTTGTAACCCCAGCTACTCGGGAGGCTGAGGCAGCAGAATTGCTTGAACCTGGAAGGCAGAGGTTGCAGTGAGCCAAGATCGCGCCACTGCTCTCCAGTCTGGGTGACAAAGCAAGACCCTGTCTCAAAAAAAAAAAAAAAAAAAAAATTAGCCAGGTGTGGTGTTGCACACCTGTAGTCCCAGCAGCTCAAGAGGCTGAGGTGGGAGGATGGCTTGAGCCCAGGGAAGTCAAGGCTGCAGTGAGCTATGATTGTACCACTGCACTCCAGCCTGGGCAGCAGAGCAAGACCCTATCTCACAAAAAAAAAAAAAAAAAAAAAGTTAAATTGTAGGATATTTTTACTGTTTACCAAAACTTTCATCATGGAATTATGAGGAATAATTCCTTAAAAAACATAAAATTGGTAATATAAACAAGAAATAGCAAACAGCTCAGATGAAGCCTAGTTACATAAGGCAAATCCATTGGTTCTTTCTTTTATCCCTTTTGGGTTTTATCTCATGATGTATGTTTCTTCCTCTCTATTTGCCTTTCCTGTTCCATCACAAAATTACCTAAAGAAAAATACATTCATAGCTTCCATATGTATATAGGCAGAGGAGAAGGGCAAGGATCCTAGAAAAGAAGCTGGAGAAAGACAAGAAGATGAAATAAAAGGACATCATAATGCTCCAGCTAACATAAAGACAAAAATGCATAGTAGTTAAAATATAGGCATGTATTTGATATACTTGCATTCTTTTTCATATGAATTTCAGCATTTTAACCATGAGGTGGGTTTGCACACTACAAAGTAATATTATAACTAAATGTCAATTATATGGTCAATTAGGGCTTATAGATAATTCAGGGAAAGAAAAAATATTCTCCTCAGATCTTGGGACATTAGAGTTTGACAGTTTGAATACCTGACTTTACAGTTAATGATTCTCCAACCTTCAACTTAGCTTTTTATATATATTTTAAAGCACTCAGGCACATCAACTAAGGTCAAACAAATTGTTAGAAGTAGTGGGTGTATTCACTCAATAAGCATTTATTAAAAACCTACTTTGTGCTGGTCTTATGGAGTATGAAGAAAAGACACAGTTCCTTGCTTTGAGAATCTTACAGTCTATGATGATGTTATGCACATAAATCACTTCAAATATTCCATAATCACGGATGAACACCGAGTTCTTATTGCCAGAACTGTATTTCTGAATGTCTCCTGAATATCACAGACAAGGTTTTATCACACAAGGTCCTACAAACACCTCAAACTGAAGATACACAAAAAAAATAATTTTTTCATGCCGCTACTTCATACAAACATCTGCTTCCTGAATTCCTATTTATATTGATGTCATCTTCATGAGTCTAGTCTCTTGTAGCAGAAATTTAGTTGTTCTTGATTTCCTCTTTGAATTATCCAAAAGCTCCATGTACAGCTCATTAACCTATCCTCTCACTATTGCTAATTTTCCAAAGTTCAAAGCTGTCTTCTCAGGCCTTTCGTCTGCTTAATACCCTGCATTGGCTCTCTTTGCCCACTGCTTAATGTCTAAACTCCTCAATAGATCACATGGGACCATCATAACCTGACTTCACTCACCTTTCCTTTCCAGACCCAACCACCATCACTCCTGCCACCCTCTGCCACCTGGCCCCCTACACACACACACACACACACATATACTCTGTTCCAATCACACCAAAATCTGCTGAACATGCCATGTTCTTTCTTACCTTTGAACATATCACTCTCTATGCCTAAAAGACAGTCTATTGTTTATCTGTCAAAGATATGCTAGTCCCTTAAGACAGTGCACTTCCTCTACAAAACCCCTCCTTGACACCCCAGGCTAAGTTCAGTGTGGAGCAAAGTACTTTGCACATGTTTTTATTATTTACCATTAGCTATGGATTGACATTCTTGTTTCCCCCATTAAACTATGAACAACTATCGGGCCTGCTGCTGTCTAACTTATATTTCTATTTGGAATACATAAAGTAGAAACTCAATAACTGCTTGATGGATGAATAAACTTCTAAGCACACCAAGATTTTAAGAAGGAATCAGTGAAATTATATCTATGACAACAAGTCAATCAGAAAAAAAAGTTATTCTGGCTTTATGGACCTACTGTCCACCTATTTCTGAACTGCTTAAGATGAATCTGAACTATTTTCACTGCCCCTTGGTCTCTACCATCCTTAAATAGGCTTTTATATGTCTTAATGTGACATACTTGGAGATCTTGATTCTGAGACAGGACCGTTTACCTTTGAAAGAAGTATAAATTGTACTATGATAATAAGAAGGGAAGAGAGAAAAAACACTGATAGTTTGGGAATCTATAAACATTTATAGATGTGATATATTTGTGGGCCATGTAGGGAAGGGGTTATGGAGAGGGGCTCATACTCATACTGAGATTTTCTTAAGTGGAAACTACAAGTTATGCAGATGCATTGTGAACCCCATGGGCTGCCACTTGGAGGTGAGATGGGAAGGGCAGATATGAGGAGATGAGAATGGATGGAGCCTACATGGGCTCATGTACACCCAATGTCAGACATCGGAAGGAAGATAGACAGTGAGAGCTCTGAGGGAAATCTGTGAGGAAACTCAGGTCTTGATGAAGCATCCTAATTTCTCTCTATGCTCCCTGCTAGGCTGTTTGTATATTTTCTCAGAAAGAAAGTTCATTGGCTGGGGACGGTGGCTCACGCCTGTAATCCTAGCACTTTAGGAGGCTGGGGTGGGCTGATCATCTGAGGTCAGGAGTTCGAGACCAGCCTGGCCAACATGGTGAGACCTCGTCTCTACTAAAAATACAAAAATTAGCTGGGCGTGGTGGCGCACACCTGCAGTCCTAGCTACTTGGGAGGCTGAGGCGTGAGAATTGCTTGAACCTGGGAGGCAGAGATTGCAGTGAGCCAAGATCACACCACTGCACTCCAGCCTGGGCAACAATGTGAGACTCAGCCAAAACAAAACAAAACAAAAAAAACAAAAGGAAGTTCATTGAAGCACAGCAGCTACATTATTTTTCTATTGCCACATAACAAATTACCACATACTTAAGTGATTTAAAACAACACTCAAAAATAAAAGTTGAAGATAAAACAAATAAATTAAATTAAATTAAAAACCACCCAGCTATTAGCAAATGGGTCCGAATTAGAAGTCTGAGTGGGCTCAGCTGGGTTCTTGGCTTCAGGTCTCACAAGGCTGAAATCAAGGTGTTGGACAGGCCAGACTAGGCTCTCACTGGGAGGTTCTGGTGAAGAATCTACTTCCAAGCTCCATTCAGGTTATTGACAAAATCAGTTCCGTGCAGCTGTACCTCTGAAGTCCCTGTTTTCTTGTGAACAGCTAGCCAGGAATCACTCTCAGCCTCCTAGAGGCCTCATGAAATTCTAACCAGGTGACCCTCTTCTTCATGATCAGCCATGGAGGATTTCTCTCAAGTAAAATTTCCCTTGTACTCCAAATCTCTGCCTTCTTGCTGTGTCAGCAGCTGGAGAAACTCTACTTTTAAAGGCCTAGTATGATTAGATCAGGCTCACCTATATAATCTCCTGATCAACTGTGCCACATAACATGGACTATTGATGGGAATAAAACCACCATATTTATTGTCCCTGGGATTATGCAGGCACGTATACCAAGGGGCAGGGAATCTTGGGGCCATCTTAGGCTTCTGCCTGCCCCACCATCTGTAGCTTTACTTGTCCTAGTGATATAATGTAATGACAGAATCACTGTCATCAAGATCCAATATGGTCAAGAGTTACCACTTGCTATTTAAGGATTCTAATTTTTTTAATAACAAATCTGTATTCCACCAGCACTATTTCCATTAAACCTAATGTTTGAATTGTGCTATTCAATTGCAAAAAAGGGGAAGTTAATAATCTTGAATATATAAGGAAGGTGAAAAGATTTAATCCTTCCCTTATATCTATTTCTTCGTGGGCCCATCTGTATTGCCATGTTTTTCTCATTTAGCCCACAAAACAAACCGCCTGCAGCTCCTGTTATAAATGAGTATGCTGATGCCCAGCTACACAACCTGGTGAAAAGAATGCGTCAAAGAACAGCCCTCTACAAGAGAAAGTTGGTAGAGGGAGATCTCTCCTCACCTGAAGCCAGCCCACAAACTGGTAAGCATTGCTCCCTCCAAGTACTGGGAAGAAGGAAGTGATGAGGGGACCTGTGTTTTGCAGATGTTTTAGTTTGGATCTCCCAAAAGCAGACCCTGAGAAAATGATTTATGTACAGTTTATTTTGAGAGTGATCCAGGAAGGTACGAGTGGTGAGACAGAGAAGAAAGTTAAGATAGTACAGATAGGTTAATAAAAGGATCACTGGCCGGGTGCAGTGGCTCACACCTATAATCCCAGCACTTTGGGAGACCAAGACGGGAGGATTGCTTGAGCCTAGGAGTTTGAAACCAGCCTGGGCAACATAGTGAGACCCTATCTCTTAAAAAAAATTTTAATTAAAAAAAAAGAAAAAAAATAAGAGGATCACTGCTGTGCCATTGGGGCTTTATCTAGCTGAAAAGCTGTGTGGATCATACTTGAGAATTACCTGAATGGAAGAGAAGGAAGCTGGTTGGTGCTGGAGCTTGACATTGTTACCTCCCCAGCACTTTAAGTAAAACTGCTGGAGGAAGTCCCCCACAGATGCACGGAAGCCTCCTACAGGTGATCTCCAGGCTCAGGGTATATGTGTAGGACACAAACAGTATCTTCTATAGCAAATTTTATTGCAAATATTGAAAATACCCATATTATGCAAAGTACATATTATAAAAACACATGAATATTACCTGGGTATCCAACAGAGCAAAGGACATCAACAAACCAATCACGTAAGGGGAGGGACTATTATCAACCACCCTAATAATTACAAAAATGTGTGTGTGAAAAATTAATCAGCCAGGAGCAGTGGCTCCTGCCTGTAATCCCAGCCCTTTAGGAGGCCAAAGCAGGCGGATCACGAGGTCAGGAGATCAAGACCATCCTGGCCAACAGGGTGAAACCCTGTCTCTACTAAAATACAAAAAATTAGCCGGGCGTGGTGGTGCGTGCCTGTAGTCCCAGCTACTCAGGAGGCTGAGGCGGGGGAATCACTTGAACCCAGGAGGCAGAGGTTGCAGTTAGCCAAGATTGCGCCACTGTACTCCAGCTTGGCAACAGAGCAAGACTCCGAAAAAAAAAAAATCAATATGATAATATAGAGCACAAAAGTAATATATACTATGATTACATCTATGTAAAATATTTATATATATACAGAAAAAGAATAGAACAAAGCTTGGTTGTTTAACATATAAATGCAAATCAAGTTGATAATTACATGCGATGGAGTTGGGCTTCCTTATAGTTCTGTATAAGAGAATGTGGGTTTTCAAAATAAACTGTGTATTGTATAACAGTTTCTTTTTAAACAGAAGAGGCTAAAAGGAATCATAGTCATTATACTTTGATAAAGATATATTGAAAAGAATATTGTGTGTGACATGTGTGAGGGTAAAGAAGCACCAAACCAAAACCTGTGGAATGATGTACATTTGCAGTGTTTTTGATCTCTGACTTTATTGATGCTCCAAAGTATGTGAAAATCAAGCTTGTATTTAAAATATTCTATTTGTAACACCTTTGTGACACCTTATTTGTGAGCTTTAAACCTGTTACATATTTCCAGATTCCAGTGTTTTCATTACCTGTATATTTTCATAAATGTTACTATTTTATTTTGTTTTTATTGTATACTTTAAGATATACGACATGATTTGTTTTCTTTTTTTAACGTGAGAATGCCTTTAGTTTATACTCTACATTTTTATTTGAGACGTAGTTTAAAAACTGTAAAATCCACAAATATTAAGTGTACAGTTCAATTATTTTAACATACTCTTTTTTCATTTTTTAAAATTTTATTTCCTGTAACATTGGAGTCACAATGAATTTTTAAAGCAAATTCCAGACACTATATTTCATCCATAAATATTTCAGTGTAGATAAACACTTTATTTATATATTTATTTAATCTTATTTTATTCTTTTAATGGCAGAGTCTTGCTCTGTCACCCAGGCTGGAGTGCAGTGGCATAGTCATAGCTCACTGCCGCCTCTAACTCTTGGGCTCAAATGATCCTCTTGCCTCAGCCTTCAGAGGAGCTGGGACTAAAGCCGTGTGCCACCATGCCTGGATAAGTTTTACATATGAATAGTCCTGTTGGATCACCATCACCACCCTCCAAGATAAAGGACATTTCCCTCACTAGAGAAAACTTCCGGTCTCCCCAGGTGACAAAGCCCCCTTGCCAAGGTAATCACTATCCTGAATTTTGTCATCATTTAGTAGTTTTTCCTGGTTTTTTTTTTGATAAAAATTTATTAACATTTATTTTAAAAATTGTTTTTCCTTTAATTTTTTACATTGACATATTTTTTCTTTATACAAACACACACACAGTGAAATAAATGTCACTATTTTAAATGTCATGAAGGTTTTATTTCATCTGTCTATATCAAAAGAGGAAGATTCATAAATGTTCTGACTTAAAGAAATTCAAGTTTTTTGGGTTTTTTTATACTTTAAGTTCTGGGATATAGGTGCAGAACATGCAGGTTTGTTACATAGGTATACATGTGCTATGGTGGTTTGCTGCACCCATCATCCCATCATCTACATTAGGTATTTTTCCTAATGCTATCCCTCCCCTTGTCCCCCACCCCCTGACAGGCCCCAGTGTGTGATGTTCCCCTCCCTGTGCCCATATGTTCTCATTGTTCAACTCCCACTTATGAGTGAGAACATGCGGTGTTTGGTTAAGAAATTCAAGTTTTTAACTAAGCTAACTTAACCTCTTCAAATGTTTCATCTTTTTTTTTTTCCTATGAAGCAAAGCCCACGGCTGTACCGCCAGTAAAAGAAAGTGATGATAAGCCAACAGAAGAACATTACTACAGGCTGTTGTGTTTCAAAGTCAAGAAGATGCCTTTAACAGAGTACTTAAAGCGACTTAAACTTCCAAACAGCATAGATTCATACACAGGTATTATCAAATGGTGAACTGTCGTAGTGGGAGGGCTGGCTATCACCAAGAAACCCTGTGACTCAAAGTCATAGATAGCTTCTATTTTCCTTACTTCATATTATCAATCTAACTAGGAAGCAGAATTTAAATTATGTAACCTGCAAAGGATCATTTGCCCATCTTTGGTGAAGACAAGAAATACAATATTCCTGCCTATATTTAAAAGGCAGTACAGATCCTCTCCTGCCCCTAATTATCTTTGAAAAGAAGGCCCAAAGCACTCCACAATATGTGCACTGACACACTCACACATCGTTATAAAGTGTCAGTCTTCTTCCATGGCTTCACATTGTTGATTATTCTAATTGAACAAATCCTTTCCTGCAGCCTCCCATAGGTGGAGAAGCCATATGTGTGAAGGGCCATGGACTACGTTAATGGGCTGACCCTCTGCCCTCCCATTCAGTGCCATACTCCTTCTGGCAGGATGTGGCCTTTCTGCTACCTGCCCTGGGCAATCAATCCTGCGACTTAACTACTGACGAACCAAAGATCTGTGGCTGCAGTGATGTCTGTGCAAAGTCCTTCCGACTTTTCTTGAAATTCTCTTTCCCTGATCCAAATAGTACAGTTACCTGTGTGGACAGATTCAGAGTGGCCGCTTCTTCAGGAGACTGGAAGGAAACTGTCCACTTTCGGAAGAGGTGATAAGATCATTTAACATCTCTTGTAAAGCCCGGAGCCTCACAGTCCAGAGGCAGAATGGTGTTGAATGTTTAATAGAGCCTCCTATGGCAAATTGCTCTCTAGAGGGTAGTGCCCCAACCTCCCCAAACTAAGCAAGAGGATTCTTTCTGTGTTTGTTCTATGTCATTTGGATTGCACCACTTGCTGTTTTTCCAGATCGACTCTATCTCCTGTGGCTCTTGCTTGTCACCCTTGCCTATAACTGGAACTGCTGGTTTATACCACTGCGCCTCGTCTTCCCATATCAAACCCCGAACAACATACACTACTGGCTTATTGTGGACATCATATGTGATATCATCTACCTTTATGATATGCTATTTATCCAGCCCAGACTCCAGTTTATAAGAGGAGGAGACATAATAGTAAGTGGGGTTCGGGAAAGGTGGAAACTGAAACGTGAATAACATCTAATTGGGCTACAAAAAAATAACAGCATTGTTTTATTTAATGTTTGACTGGCTATCTGCATGGATAATTGCAAGAAGTCATGAGCAATAATAACAAGAAAACAATTACAAAACAGCCATTGAGTGTTCACAATGTGCTGGAGAACATGCATCTCCCTGTACCTTAGTTTCCTCATATTTAAAGTGAAAATAACAAAAACACCATCATAATATTGATTGAAAGATTAAATAAGTTGAGGCCTGTGAAGTGCCTAGACTGTGTCTGGTGCATAATGAATGAGTATTAAATGGCAGCTAGCATTACTGCTCTAGTTAACTTATTTATGATACCTCCCTTAATCCTTTCAATGACACTATGAAAAAGATGTAATTAGCCCCATTTACAAATGAGGAAACTGAGGTTTAGAGAGGGAGGTTATTTGCTCAAAGCCCAAAGCTAGATAGTAGCGGAGCCAGGAGCTTAACTCAGGCCTTGCCTCTGCAATCACACAGGTTCAGGTTAGCAAGTGTTTCAGAATTTGACAATACTTGAGCATACAAAGAGAGTGCCAAGTCTGAAATTTTGAAATTGTCCACATATTATACCTAAATAATGTTTTTTAAATGGATCAATTATCAATACCAAAAGAAGAAACCATTTAATATATATTCCTCTGGTCATCAAGCCTCAAACAGTCTATGAAGCAGTTGTTTTCTATCACATTACAGTCTACCATTCACTTCAATACCTTTAAAAATAAGATAGGTATTATTTCACTCATTAGAACCTACTCAACCTTCTTAGGAGACAGCCTGGTGTTGTGAGGAAGTACTAGGCTGTCATATTTTAGGACATGGACTGTGCCTTGTTTATCTTTGTATAGTAGGAACCGAGTGAAGTGCCTGCATGTAGTAGAGAAATCAAGCACGGGGTTTTAAGCCTGGACACTTTGGGAAAACCAAACTTAGAAAGCAAAGCTTTCATGACCCTTTTTTTTTTTTTTTCCAATTTTTGTTTTATATTCAGGAGATATACATACAGGTTTGTTACGGGGGTATCTTGGGTGATGCTGAGGACCCAGGTACTGAACATAGTACCCAATAATTCGGTTTTCTACCCTTCCCCACTTCCTCCCTGCATTCCTCCTCCCTCTAGTCATCCCCAGTTTCTATTGTTCTGATCTTTATGTCCGTAAGTACCCAATGTTTCACTTTTAAGTGAAAACATGCTGTATTTGGTTTTCTGTTCCTGCATTAATTTGCTTAAGCTAAGGGCCTCCAGCTGCATCCATGTTCCTGCAAAGGACATGATCTCATTCCGTGGTGTATATGTGCCACATTCTCTTTATTCAGTCCACTGTTAGTGGGTACCTAGAATGATTTCATGTCTTTGCTATTGTGAATAATGCTGTGATGAACATGCAGGTGCATGTGTCTTTTTGTTAGAAAGATTTGTCTTCTTTTGGATATATACCCAGTAATGGGATTGCTGGGTCAAATGGTAGTTCTCTTTTAAGCTTTTTGAGAAATCTCCAAGTTGATTTCCACAGTGGCTGAAATAATTTACCCTCCCACCAACAGTTTATAAATGCTCCCTTTTCTCTGCAGCCTTTGCCAGCATCAGCTGTTTTTTGACTTTTTAGTAATAGCCATTCTGACTTGTATAAGATGGTATCGCATTGTGGTTTTGATTTGCATTCCTCTGATTAGTGATGTGGAGCATTTTTTCACTTGTTTTTTTGGCCATTGTATGGTCATGACCATTTTAATCAATATAGATTCACCGCACTGTCCAATATGGTGACCACTAGGCAAATACGTCCATTCAAATTTAAATTTGAATTCGTTACAATTAAATAACATTAAAATTCAGGTTTCTCAGCCACATTGTTGATATTTCCAGAACTCAACAACCACATATCTAGTGGACAGCACAGAAGATTTCCACCATTGCAAAATATACTATTATTCAGTGTGGTAAGAGAATGAAAGAGCAATGAGCCATCCATATCTCCATCAATACAGCCAAACCACAGAGAGGTAGCCACACCCCTCACAGATATGGGCAAATCACAAGTAGGTAGAACACCTCCACTGGTGTTTTGTTTTTTAATGAATATGGCCTCTACAGGTCTATCTTTTTATTCTTTACTTGCCAGATTCATCACATCTTATTTCTCATGACCAAATGCAGTGCCCTTCCTAAGAAATTAGCATTCTTACCCTTAGGAGAAATTATCTTCTCCTGGATTTATTCTCAGTCTTGAGGGAAGTTTATTGTCAATTGAATCAATCTAAGAAACAGAAAAATGTGTTTTCATAAGCACAAACCCAAATCTTATAACCACTACCCCAAGCCCCTTCCCCAGCTAACTAGAAAGATGCTTCCTTTCCAACTGTGGCCAATGTGCCATCCTCCTCCCAAGGCTCAGCAAGGGCTGCACAGAACATGTCCTCCAATGTCACAATAGGAAGAGCAGACTGACTGCCTATATGGCATCTTAGGTCCATGTAGAATTTTGAAGAAGACAGTTAGGTCGCTTAATCTCCTTAATATTTTCTGTTGAATCTTCAGAAGGTCTTAAATTATCAAAAAGCTGAAAGGAATAGCTTTGAATATTTTTTTCTTCCTTAAAATAATTTTCATTTTCTGGGAAGTGTTTTCTATATTTGAAATCTTTCCTAGAAAGAAATACTAAAGGCAAAAGCCAAAGCTATGCCAAAAGTCTATTCAAAAAATTCCTTATGCAGACTTTAGAGCATTAGTTAACTCACCAGCACCATCCCCAGAGCAACCTGGCAGCTTGATGAATGGTGATGATGGTGTACAAATAAGAAGTAAACAACAACAAAAAAAGGAACACTAATTTCAACCTCCATTAGACTCACAAGGGGGGAGAAAATCAATGTTTGACAAATGGAAAATGACAAAGTCAGCAAAGGGAGACTTTTTTCAATTTTCTAAGAGGCCTTTGCACACAATGAAGTGTTAAAACCAAGAAAAATTACCAGTAAAAAACACACTCAACAGGTGCTATTCAAAATGCATTATCATAAGCTACAAACATACAGCAGGAAATAATTGCTTTGTTTATTCAAAAGAAGTTTAATGGTTTCTTTAATTTAGAGTAAGTAGCTGCAGCCTTTGAAACTTGATTACATTTTGGTAAGAAGACTATGCACATTGAGTACCCAACCTGAAGGTCTCACTATATTTAGCTATCTATGCTACCATTGGTAACACCACTGAATCATTCATTCATTCATTCAAGAAACATTTATTAAATACCTACAGTTGCTAGGTAGATACACCTACTTAATTTATTTATTAAATAAATGCACCATAACTGGAGGTTGGAAATATGAATTCCCCAAGGCCTTGAAGGAAAACAAACAAGTAACAGACAACAGATTGAGGTGCTCACAGCTACAATAGAAACCAGGAGGCCTTACAAGTTTTTCACAGCATTTATTTATAAAATCTTTCTCCTAAAAGTGGTGCTACAAAGATAACAGAATTTTGAAACGCGGTCGAACAAAAAGTCCCTTGTATGTAATTTCCTTTATAGATAGCAGAAATTGAATTGGAAATGACAGTGAAGATTATTTAGATAAGAGACACTCACATCCACAACCCTTTGCTAAAACTACCAATCACGAAATTCACAGAAGTCCTCGGTGTCATCTAGTTACAAGGTCAATTAGGCCTTCCTTTATAATCAACTGCTTTTGGTACTTAATCCTCTCAATTGCTCTTTATAAACCAATCTGAAGAAAACCACTCCCTTCTCTGTGTTTACTATACTCATAGTTCTGTTATTTAATTGTATTAAATATCGATTAGGCTAGTTATGAAGTAGTAGAAGCAAACAGTCCGGGGTCAAATTTCACTTCTGAAATTTGCTAATAGCATTAAATATCGATTAGGCTAATTATGAAGTAGTAGAAACAAACAGTCTGGGGTCAAATTTCACTTCTGAAATTTGCTAATAGCATTAACTTGAAGAAACTAAACTTACCCTTTCATTGAATACAATTTTTTCATCCCCCAAAATGGGCATAGCCGTATTGTTGCAGGATTTTCCTTAGTTCAGCTAAAGATAGGGTCCTTGAATGTCCCATGGCCATGAAAATTTAGGCTCGGAGACGGTTTAAAGGGTGAGTGAAGCAGGGCTTTATTTGGTGAAAAGGTTTTATCTAGTGAAAGGTTTTTGAAAAAGGGGGAAACAGGGATCCTCCACAAGGCCAGAGCCCCCTGCTAGAGTGCTTCCTGCCCACTGTTCGAATTCCAGGTTCCACACAGGAAGAGGAGAGGCCAGGCTCCTCCCTACTGCAAATGTAGCAAACTTTCCAAGGCTCCACCTCAGTGGGCAGGCTGGTTGGGTTTCTCCAGCAACCCCCTCCCACCTGGCTATCTCAGTACCCACCTCATAAACCTATTATGAAGATTGAATAAGACACCCAGCTCAGGGTCTGGCATATAGAAAATACACAATTGCTTGTTAAATGAATTAAATGAATGGATGTCCACACACTTCACTTTTCCCTCTTGTCTCCTATATGTCTATGTATCTTTCTTTCTTACCTGAGGATAAGTTTCTTGAGAGTAGGGACAGTATTTGATTCACTTATTCATCTATCGTAGGAACTTAGAGTATACTCAAGAAATGTTTGAAGGAGTGAATGAATGATAATCTCAGTTCAAGGATTTTATTTCCTTGAATAATTATTTAATTTGCATTATAATTGTTTCAGGTAATATTATTTTAAAATACTTCTTCCATCTGTCCTGTGTAAAATTATGAAGTTTCTATGAATTGTTTATCAGAAGAAGTGAATACGGGTCCTGGTGTGCGGCTTGGCGCAGGCTCACAAAGAGCTGCAGTGGCGCCCCATGCTCAGCCTTGCAGACTGAGTTGGCGGCGGTGGGACGGGGACAGCAGCGCACCCGCGCAGCCCTGCACCTGGGCCAGTCTCCTGAATATTTACACATTGCCGAATCTCCTGTGGACAAAACACCACGGAGGCCAGGTCTGTTCCATGATGGGTTGAGCCTCTTCTCGTGCCTAGAGATTCCGAGAATCCTATCCATCTTTTTCACCAATATGGTTTGTGGACTCTGATGACCCAAATCTGACATCAGTTATGGAACGTCTAGAAGATACTAAGAACAACAATTACCTTCGTCAGCAATTGAAGTCGTTGATATGCGAACTCTGCAGATTATATAACATTCCTAAGCACCTGGATGTTTGAGATGCTAGATCAACCACCACCCATGGGTCAGAATGGGAAAACAGAAGTGACTTCAGAAGAAGAAGAGATGGCTGGAGATATAAAATACTTAAATCACTGTAAGATGAAGGAAGAACTTATTAGTGGGAAAAAGTCGGAGGATGAAGGAATTGAAAAAGAAAATTTGGCAACATTAGAGAAAATTAGGAAGACTCAAAGTCAAGGCCATTTAAATGTGATGTGGTGTTTGTGTCAGTGCAAGCTTCAGATAGACTTATGAAAGAGCTCAGGGACGTATGCAGATCACAGAGTTATAAAACATAAAACGGGTCTGCTGGAATTTTTTTGTCTTCTTCCTGATAGAGAATTAACTCTTACATAATTTTTATCTTCTGGCAAAAGCATGAGCAATATTGCTTGTAAAGGATTTTTTCAGTGGAACTCATAAATGACAGTACGTGACTGGCATGTTAAACTGCAGAAGGTCGACCCTGATAGTCTTTTGCACAATGATCTTAAGATCATAAAAGATAAAGCATAGAATATATTTTGTTTAACATATCTTTTAAGAAACTGTTGTGGTTGTCAACTGGGTTGTTGTCCTAAACTATGAATCTGTTATATATTGACTGAAGTTGCTAATGGCTACATTTTTACTGACTCATATGGGGGAACGAATGAAGCACCAAGGCCAAAAACAAAACACAAAACACAAAAAAACCCAGGAAAGTAGAACTTCAGGGAGGAGGCGATCTGAGAGGTAAATGGCTGAAATTCTATTGGATTTGCATTTCTGGACCATGGCTCCTGACACCAGAAAGAAGGGCCTTTTCTGGGATAGGAGTATTTCTTAAGAGGCCTGGGAAGAATGTTATTGCCTTGAGCTAACTGGCCTCATGAAGAGGACCTTAAACTGAATTGCCAAGTTATTAGTATTGGTATTCACAGACTTTGGAGGGTAGCAGGATAATTTTCCATTTTATCCTCTATTTGTTCGAGTGGTGTTACCTGTTCTCTCAGGAGGATATGTATTGGGTGGGGAAGCACTGTGTATGGAACTTCTCACAAAACAGGGCTGTAGCTGTGCCTACACAAAAGAATTGGTCATCATGCAAGTAAATGCCATCTTAGTCATTGACAAAGCCACAGTGCAGTTTGGAGCAAATAAGAATCAATGTAATCTAGCAAGAGCCCAACAATCCTATAATTCCATTGTACAGATGCATGAGAAAAATGGTCCCTCTGGACACGCCGCCACCTGGCCATGCTTCCTTTCCCTTTCATCTTTCTCATCGACCAATGGGCTTGGAGCATTGAGGCCACACCCTATTCTGCGTTCTAGTGTGGCCCTGGTTAACTCTCCTCTAGCTCAGTTGCACATCTGCTCGGTAGATGACTGGATGTGTTTAGCAGTGGTTGCCAGGATCGTGCTGATATGGCCCCAACCCCACCTCCCACCCTGCCCTTTGATGTCAGAAGAAACCCTACAGAGCAAATTGGCTGTGGCCAAGAAAACATCAAGATAATATCAGCATATAAACAACCCTGGTGTAGGTACAAGAGCAAAAAAGGAGAAAATGAAAAATGTCAGCAACCCTGAGACAACAACTTCTGGTGGTTGTCATTCACCTGAGGATACGTGCAAAGACCATGCTTCTCCCCTACAACTGTCTGCTCATGACACCATGTTAGCTGGTGGTGTCTCTTCCCCTGGTGCCAGTCTCACTAGCATGGCGGCACCTCAGAATCATGATGCTGACATTGGTCCCAATCTCATGGATGAAACCAAGACTTTCTCATTGACCAAGAGCCCAGGACAACTCTCCAACAGCTCAATGGTCTTGCCCTGAGTCTACATCCTTTGTCAATGGAGAGGGCCCTGCATCATCTGCTAACCTGAAGGATCTGGAGAAACAACAAAACCAAGAAGTTCTGGATCAACTAGAAGAAGAAAAGAAAGCAAGCAACTGAAAGCAGGGATCCAAACGGAGTGGTTACAGGTTCAAATTCAGACCATAGGGATCCTCATGTCCGAGAAGGCAGAGTTATGGACAGCCCTGTATTACACTCAGCGTGCTGCCAGGCAGTTTGAAGGAGAGTCAAAGGATCTGGCCAGCCACCTGCAGTATTCCTGGCAGCATGTGGGAGAGTTGGAGTGGGCTCTCTCTGCTGTCTCTACACAGCAGAAGAAGACAGACAAGTACAACAAAGAGTTAACCAAAGAGACTGATGCCCTCAGGCTGGAGTTATATGAGGATCTGAAGCAGCAGAACTCAGAATTAGAAGAGAAATTTGAGTCCTAGTGACAGAGAAGTCAGGGATCCAGCTCAACTTGGAGGATCTGCAAAAGAAGCTGGAGAGGGCCAAGCTCTTGCTTCAATAGTCCTCAAGCCAGTGTGAACCCCCTGATGCTAACCAGCAGTTACAGCAGGCCATGGAGGAGCAGGCACAGCTGGAAGCACACCTGGGGCAGGTTATGGAGTTCCTGAAACAGCTACAGATGGAGAAAGATCAATATACTGAAAATCTGAAAGGAGGAGCGCCATGTGGTAGCAGAGGATGCAGCCGATGTCAGAGCAGGTGCACACATTGAGGGAGGAGAAGGAGCACAGCATGACTCGGGTACAGGAGCTGGAGACAAGCTTGGCCAAACTGAGGGAACAGATCGCTGAATCCCTGCTCCTGGAACCCCGAGCAGGGCCCTCTGAGGTGGAGCAGCAGCTACAAGTGGAGGCCGAGCACCTGCGGAAGGAGCTGGAGCGTCTGGCAGGACAGCTCCAAGCCCAGGTGCAAGACAATGAGGGCTTGAGTCGCCTGAACCGAGAGCAGGAGGAGAGGCTGCTGGAGCTAGAGCAGAAGGCTGAGCTCTGGGAGGAGCAGGCGGAGGTCCACAGGCAAACCCTGGAGACCGTGCAGAATGACCTCACCACCATCAGTCATGCAGTCTCCCAGAACAGCGAGCTCAAGGAGCAGCTGGCCGAGTTGCAGACTGGCTTCATGAAGCTGAACAATGAGAACATGGAGATCACCAGCACACCACAGTCAGAGCAGCACATCAAGGAGCCGGGCGAGAAGGTGGGCGAGCTGAAGGAGATGGTAGAGCTGAAGAGCCAAGAGGCTCAGAGTCTACAGCAGTAGTGAGATCAGTACTTGGGTCACCTGCAGCAGTACGTGGCCACCTATCAGCAGGTGCCCTATGAGAAGGAGCTCCACAAGCAGTTACTGCTGCAGACCCAGCTCATAGACCAGCTGCAGCAGGAGGAAGCTCAGGGCAAAGTGGTGGCCGAGATGGCCTGCCAAGAGTTGCAGGAGACCCAGGAGCACCTGGAAGCTACCAGCCAGCAGAAGCAGTAGCTACAGGCCCAGCTGACCCTCATGGCTCTCCATGGGGAAGGAGATGGACTGGACAGTGAGGAGGAGGTGCTTCTGCTCATGCCAAGCATCCCGGAGGAACTGGAGAGTCGGGAGGCCATGGTGGCATTTTTAAACTCAGCTGTGGCAATCTGATTTAGAGATCATCTGGCTGCCACTGTAGAATGGATCAAGGGGAACAAGACTAAAGGCAGAGATAGCAGTGCCAGAAAGGAGAGAATAGACGTGAGAAAATTTTAGGAAGAATGAGTAGAACTTGGCTCTTGGTTGTATGAGGGCTGAGGGAGACTGCCCAGTGTAGGACCACTAAGCAGTGTAGATGAGGAGAAGCAGGCATGGCCACGTGGGCACCTGAAGGAGCAAAGGGTGAGCTGTCAGTGTCTGGCTCACCTGGTAGCCTCAGTCCAGAAGGAGCCAGAGGCAGCAGCCCTAGTCCCAGGGACTGGAGGCGATTCTGTGTGTGGGGAGGCCCACCGGGCCCTGCAGGGGGCCATGGAGAAGCTGCAGAGCCACTTTATGGAGCTCATGCAGGAGAAGGTGGACCTGAAGGAGCAGATGGAAAAACTGGAACATCGCTGCATCCAGCTGTCTGGAGAGACAGACATCATCAGTGAGCAGGAGGCCAGGGCATGGCAGGGGGAGCTGCACGGTGGTCAGAGGGGTCCCAGCGTCTGAACCCTGTCCTCCCACAGGAAAGTACATCACACTGTACCAGAGCTAGAGGGCAGTGCTGAAGACGTGGCGCCAGAAGAAATACATCAGCAGCCTGGCCCAGGACAAGGAGGAGATGAAGGTGAAGCTGCTGGAGCTGCTGGAGCTGCAGGAGCTGGTGTTGCAGCTTGTGGGCAATCACAACAAGTGGCAGGGCAAATTCCTGGCAGCTACCCAGAACCCTGCTGATGAGCCCGCTCCAGGTGCCCCAGCTCCCACAGGAGCTTGGGGCTGCCAACAAACAGGGCGATCTTTGCAAGATGAGCCTTACCCACAGCGTGGAGCCTGCACAAGAAGAGGCCAGGGAGGGTTCTCCCCATGACAATCCCACTGCACAGCAGATTATGCAACTGCTTCCTGAGACGCAGAACACCCAGGAGCACCCAGGCTTGGGCAGCAACCCCTGCATTCCATTTTTCTATCATGCTGACAAGAAATGAGGTGAAGATCACCGTCATCTAAAAGCCGGCCACTGTCAGCAAAGCTTGGAGAAGTGGGTCCAGAGGCTGCATCCCCACCAAGTCCTTACCACCCCTTCCCAGTCACCCCGTTATCCTTAGGGGAGCAAGATAAGACCCCTGTGTGATGGGGGGAGACAAACAAGTGCAGACCCTTTGCCACCTTGGCCAGGCCTGAGTCCTTAATTTCTGGATGATTATTGTTGTTATTTAAGAGCTAGAGGCTCATGGAGTTGATTTATTTGGAGGAGGCCTGGTGGCCTCCCTGACGGCCTGACTCACTAAGGCAACTTTTCCCTCATGGGGGCTCCCATCTTCTTACTTAGAGAGGCAGCTGAGGTGGGACAGTGGGGCTAAATGTAGACCAGGCAAGAGAACAGGCTGCTGGGGGTAGCTCCCCTTCCCCAATGTACATATTCTATCTGTGTAACATTTTGTATATTCCAGGGTAGGGCCACCCCCTGTATCATACATAGAGGAGGTTGAAGCTGGTACATGGGGAGGAGGTTCCAGTAATTATTTGGGGCTGGGAAACTTCTTTACTGATAGCACGGGACACAGAAAGGAGGCAAGGATGGGGTCATGGCACCCTGGTGATGCAACTTCTGTTTATTTAGCTTTTTATTTTGGAATAAATGGATTTAGCCATTGTTGGGGGGCGGAGAAGAAGAGGTGAATACTAAGTAAATATACTAACACCTGAGTAGATCTTCTTCAAAAGCTATCTGTTGGGAAAGGATTTAGATGCAATTAGCACATCCTTCCTAAAGTAAGCCTCCCCTGAATAAATGTCGCTGGCATAATGATGAGGCTTAAAAGAGGGAGAAGGAATTAAGTGGGGTGACATTTTAAAAATAAGTACCTAACTGTTACCGGTAAGCATGCTGATCCTCATAAGGCTAATGATGCCAAGTTTATTTACTGCTCTAAAGAAGATAGATTTTAAAATCACTAAATCATATTTCATTTAATCTAGCAAGTTTTAGTTTCATTTACATTTATTCAATCATAGAATCATAGACAACCTTGAAAGTAAATAGACAAATGTGCTAAGAACATTCTTCCTGAGTGCAAGGTTGAGGTAGTATTTTAACTTAACTGTCTAGCACTTCATATCTATCTGGCTGTCCCATATAAACTTTGAGGGAAGTCACTGATTTTACTCTTTTGGTACATGATTTATAACGCTATTTATTTGAACCTGTATCTATGGCTACCTGTGGCTCAGTAAGCCATTTTGTTTCACAGTAAAAATCATTAAATGAGCATGTCATATATTTTCTAATATATTTCTGTAAAATTTAGTATGTGTATATGAGTAAAAATTATAGCCAAAAAAGTCAGTAGTGTGGGGAGTAACTAGGGAGTTGACTAACCAATCTTTAACATTGCTCAAGCAGCAGTTTAAAACTTCCCGACAGCCTGAATGATAATTGTTAGAAGATGCTACTTCCATGTGTCCCAAGTTATAACGCTTTGGTCAACTAATTAAGAGCCCTTAGAAAATCCCTTACTACATACAAGTGAAACATGTAAGTCCAATATTCACATTAATCCTTTTAGGTCTGAATATTAACAAATGCCACTCCAGTCATCTATCACTCGTCACACATTTATTGAACACCTGCTCTGTGTTAGACACTGTGTTAGGAACTGAGGAAATAGAAGACAAAGATTGGACCCTACTCTCTTACATAGCTCAGAATGTCTAGGACAGACCGACAAAAGAAAAATGGTGGGATTTTATGTTGTGAGTCATGAAAAGGCATGCCCAGGGTGCTATAAGGCTCAGAGAAAACCATCTGACAGAGGAGACCCTTAGTCCAAATCTTGATGGATGAGTTGGAGTTACCTGCACCTTTTTCCTCCACAAGAAAAAAGGAAAAACATGTTCTGAGCTCTGGGACAGCATGGGCAAAGGCATCACTCTGATGCATTTGAGGAACTGCTGAACAGAGTGGCTTCTGTTTCTGGGATGCTCCGGGAAGCAAGTGGTAAACAGAAAGTAGAGCTTTGTATACCCTGAAAAGGTGCTTGCATTTTTTTCCTTTAAATCATGTGGAGTTGCAGGATTTGACATAAATGAGGATTTTAAGTAATCTGATTTAGAGATCATCTGGCTGCCACTGTAGAATGGATCAAGGGGAACAAGACTAAAGGCAGAGATAGCAGTGCCAGAAAGGAGAGAATAGACGTGAGAAAAATTTAGGAAGAATGAGTAGAACTTGGCTCTTGGTTGTATGAGGGCTGAGGGAGACTGCCCAGTGTAGGACCACTAAGCAGTGTAGATGAGGATGCTCACAGGATACTCGTAAGCAGGAGGAGCAGCAGTTTGGCTCAAGGGGAATGAAGACTGATGATGAATTCAGGTTTGGTGCAGTGGATCTGCTAAGCAAAGAGGACAATGGGCAGTTGCTTACCCATCAACAGCTCAAGAAAGTGATATTAGGTGGAAGTAGAGATTTGGTAGCATCAAGCCACGTGGTAATCTCTGAAACTATAAACGTGGGTGAGATTTCCCAGGAAGCAAGTATGAAGAGAAAAGAGAAGAGAGCTAAATCCTGGGGAATGTTGACTTTGAAATGACTAGCCCAAGAATCCAAGAAGAACATTGAAAAGTAGGAAGTGAAGATATAAAGTAAACTAAGAGTGGGATTACAGATTCTTTGAAAAGAAAAAGTTTCATGGAAAAAAATTGTCCAAAAACAATTTTTAATTCTTCAAAGGTTGTATTCATCTCTCCATTTTGTATTCATTCAATTAATAAATATTTATTGGACTTTTAGTATATTCTAGGCACTAGTTAAAAATAGTTGCTAAACAAAATCAAACCTGTCCTCACACAGATTACCATTTAATGGAGTAGACTAATTTTAAATAAATGAGCCAAGCAATGTATGTGTCATTTCAAATTATGATGAATGCCATAACAGGATGCTAAGTGCCATAAAGGATATCCTGGGTGTGATCATTAGGAGGTCATTGGTGGCCTTTGCACTATTAGCCTTGATGAAATGAGAGAAGTGGGAAGAAGCCAAATTACCACCAAATTGCCATGAGTTAAGGATAAATATGAGGGAAGGATATAGGGTAAAGCAGGTAGGCAACTCTCTTGAGAAGCTTGATTGTGGCAAACAATAGGGCAATAATAAGAAAACTAGAGCCAAACAATTTTTGTTTTAATACCTGGGAATATGGAGCATATTTATTGGCTGAGATTGCAAGTAACCAGCCAAGAGAAATAGTTATAAATTTAAAAGTGAGAAAAAAATAATTGATGACATTGGCTAAAATTAATGACATTGGCTAAAATTAATGAAAATACAAATATGTTTCAGGTGGATTCAAATGAGCTAAGGAAACACTACAGGACTTCTACAAAATTTCAGGTAGGTGACTCAAAAACAATTTCAAAGTTGCTCACGTGATCTATTACCATTTTGACTTTAAATCTCATCTATAGATTTCTGTATACAAAGTTTATACATATGAAGTTTTATTAGACAAAGATAAGCCTGAAGTTTCTGCCTCTCAATAATTACCTGATATATTTCCTTGTATGTGCAAGTGGGTAATTCAACATATAAGCCCTTATTAAGCAGACCAAAATAAGTTAGTGCCCACATTTGAATTCTAATTTACACATCAGTAAAGGAATATGGGTTGTATACTTTGTCTTGTGTACAAAATTCTAGCCCCCAGTTCATGTAGCATGATGTTGTAAAGGTTAGCAAAATTGTTTCTACTCCTGCTTCTTTCTTGTTCTCGTATATTCAAAATAAAAATTATTAATAGAAGAGAAGCAATTGTTTAGGTAACATGGAACCTTCCTTTCCTAAAACATACATTTTATTGCCCATAATTATTTTCTAAGTACTTTGTTCTCTAACTCTGAGAAATAGGCAGAGGTCAGGGGTTATTTAGGTTTACCCAATTGGAGTGAACTCTAGCCTCTCACTTCAAAGACAATTCTTTAGTGGCCTCAGAGTTTGTTTAAAAATACAAATCTGGGTTTAGGTTTAGGTTTAGGTCTCAAACTATCCCTGTTGGAAATCTACAATGATTAACATCCCTTTCAATTGTTTTTTTTTAATCTCCAACTAATTTTCTTTATTAAATATTGCCACATACTTAGGCATATTCATAAAAGATCTCTGTGCTGCTTTGATGAATTCTACAAAGAGGATAAATACTTTTGTAATGCCATAAAGCTTATTCCAAACACTTACTTTCCTGAGTTTGAATAAGGGCTAAATTAATTTATATATTTAATTTGTGTTAGCATAATGACATTTTGGTCAATGACAGACCACATATATGGTGATGGTCCCGTAAGATTATAAGGGAGCCGAAAAATTCCTATTGCCTAGTGACATCATAGCCATCATAACATTACAATGCAATGTGTTATTCACCTGTTTGCAGTGATGCTGGTGTAAACAAACCCACTGGGCTGCCAGTCATACAAAAGTATAGTACATACAAATATGTATAGTACATAATATTGGGGATAATGGCAATAAGCAACTATGTTACTAGCTTATGTATTTACTATACTATACTCTTTATTGTTATTTTAGAATGTAGTCCTATGAATTTTTTAAAAGTTAATTGTAAAACAGCCTCAGGCAAATCTTTCAGGAGGTATTCCAGAAGAAGGCATTGTTATTATAGGAGATGATGGCTCCACCCATGTTATGGAGCCTGAAGACCTTCCAGTGGGGCAAGATGTGGATGTGGAAGACAGTGATATTGATGATCCTGACCCTGTGTAAGCCTAGGCTAATTTGTGTCCTTATGTCTTAGTTTTTAACAAAAAAGCTTAAAAGTAAAAATAAAAACATTTTAAAATAGAAAAAAGCTTATATAATAAATATATAATGAAAATACTTTTGTATAGCTGTGCAATGACTGTTTTGAGCTAAGTGTTATTACAAAAGAGTAAAAAAGTTTTTAAAAATTCAAAAGCTTATAAAGTAAAATAGTTACAGTGAGCTAGGGTTACTTTATTATTAAAGAAAAAAATTGTTAAATTTAGTGTAGCTTAACTCTACAGCGTTTATAAAGTCTACAGTAGTGTACGGTAATGTCCTAGGCCTTCAGTCACTCACTACTCACTCATTGACTCACCCAGAGCGAGTTCCAGTCCTGCAAGCTCCATTCAAGGTAAGTATCCTATACAGGTGTACCATTTTTTATCTTTCATATCATATTTTTAACTGTACCTTTCCATGTTTAGATGTGTTTAGATACAAAGATATTTGCCATTGTGTTACAATTCCCTACAGTACTCAGTACAGTAACATGCTGTACAGTAACATACAATAATATACTGTAATATACAGAGTATGCTGTACAGTAGTAACATGCTCCTAGGCTTGTATGTCTATACCATACCGCCTACGTGTGTAGTAGGCAATACATCTAGGTTTATGTAAGTACATGCTATGATATTCACATGATGAAACCACCTAACAATGCATTTCTCAGAATATATCCCTGTTGTTCAGTGACAAATGACTGTATTTTTGTACTTGGTCATTCCACTATTAGCTTGTTAACTTCTTGTGAATAGAAACAATATCTTACTCCTATTTCAACCCCAACATGCTTTGCAGATTGTCTTGCACAGGGTTTACTGTTGGTCAATACTTCAATTTTCTACAGTTCAATGAGAAATAAATTATCTCTGTCGACACAAATCTGTGCCAATGTGTTAATATTAAAATGGCTAATGATTAATGACTGTCTGCATAGAGAAGTTGAGAGGTGAGTTAAGCAATTGAATAGAAAGCAAGCAAAAAGATCATTATGATTTGAGCCAAAAACTATAGGTTTTAGGGTAGCACTATGTCAACAGTGTGCCTGCTTTTTTATTTTAAATACATTATTTTAATTACTGTTCTGGGCACCTAACTTGTTACAAAGGTCGATACCTGTACAGTGAAATCAATGAAGTTTGATGATATGACGCAATTTCTAAACCAATACTTGTAGTAAGTAATTTGTTTATAATAGCTAATCTGGTTAATTCACACCAGAAGTTCTATTCTTGTTCAATATCAGCAGGCTTTGAAATTGTTAGGCAATTAATTATCTCAACTCTATGCTTTTGGGGTACAAGCGGTTTTTGGTTACATGGATGAATTATATAGTGGTAATCATGAGATTTCAGTGCATCCATCACCAGAATAGTGTACATTGTATCCAGTATGCAGTTTTTTTGTCCCACCCCAAACACACCCCCCCTTCTGGTCTTCAAAGTCCATTATATCACTCTGTATGCCTTTGCATACTCAGAGCTTAGCTCCCACTTATAAATGAGAACATATAGTGTTTGGTTTTCCGTTCCTGAATTACTTCACTTAGAATAATGGCCTCCAGCTCCATCCAAGTTGCTGCAAAAGACATTGATTCCTTTTTATGTCTAAATATTATTCCATGGTGTACATATACCAAATTTTCTTTATCCACTCATTGGTCAATGGCCACTTAGGTTAGTTCCATATTTTTGCAGTTATGAATTGGGCTGAAATAAACCTATATGTGCATGTGTCTTTTTCATATAATGACTTCTTTTCCTTTGGGTAGACACCTAGTAGTGGGATTGCTGGATCGAATGGTAGATCTGCTTTTAGTTGTTTAAGGAATGTCCGTACTGTTTTCCATAGAAGTTTTACTAATTTACATTTCCATCAGCAGTGTATACACACTCTCCTTTCGCCACATCCATGCCAACATCTATTGTTTTTTGACTTTTTAATAATGGCCATTCTTTCAGGAATAAGGTGGTATCTCATTGTGGTTTTAATTTGCATTTCCTTAATGTCTAGACAGGTCACTAGACAGGTCACTAGACAGGTCAACGGGGTGTCTGCTTTTTTATTTTTAATACATTATTTTAATTAGGGTTCTGTACAAGTCTTGTTACAAACATCGGTTGGTTCCATATTTTTCGCAATTATGAATTTGGCTGAAATAAACCTATATGTGCATGTGTCTTTTTCATATAATGACTCTTTTCCTTTGGGTAGATACCCAGTAGTGGGATTGCTGGATCAAATGGTAGATCTACAGAAATCTGTGCCAATGTGTTAATATTAAAATGGCTAATGACTAATGACTGTCATCATAGAGGAGTTGAGAGGGGAGCTGAGCAATTGAATAGAAAGCAAGTAAAAAGATCGTTATGATTTGAGCCAAAAACTATAGGTTTTAGAGTAGCACTAGACAGGTCAACAATGTAACTGCTTTTTTATTTTAAATACATTATTTTAATTACTGCTCTGTACACTTCTTAACTTGTTACAAAGATCAATACCTGTACAGTAAAATCAATGAGTTTTCATGATATGATGCAATTTGGGTGGGGAGGGGTGTTTTTTTTCCTGTTTTTTGGCCATTTGTAAAACTTCCTTTGAAAAATGTCTATTCATAGCATTTGCCAACTTTCTGAGGAGATTATTTGTTTTTTTCTTGCTGATTTGTTTGAGTTCCTTGTAGATTCTGGATACTAGTCCTTTGTCAGATGCATAGTTTGCAAATATTTCCTCCCATTCTGTGAGTTGTCTGTTTATTCTGATGATTATTTGTTTTTATATGAGGATACATTTTTAATCAGGTCCCATTTATTTATTTTTATTTTTGTTGCATTTGCTTTTGGGGCTTTAGTCATAAATTCTTTGCCTAGGCCAATGTCCAGAAGAGTTTTTCCAAGGTTATCTTCAACAATTTTTATGGTTTCAGGTCTTAGATTTAAGGGTTTGATTTATCTTGAGTTGATTTCTGTATAAAGTGAGAGATAGGGATCTAGTTTCACTCTTCTACATGTGGCTTGCCAGTTTTCCCAGCACCATTTATTAAACAAGATGTCCTTTCCCCAGTTTATGTTTTTGTATGCTTTGTTCAACACCAGTTGGCCATAAGTATTTGGCTTTATTTCTGGGTTCTCTATTCTGTTCCATTGGTCTATGTACTACTTTTATACCAGTACCATGCTGTTTTACTAAGTCTGGTAGTGTAATGCCTTCAGATTTGTGCTTTTTGCTTAGGGTTGCCTGGGCTGTGAGGGCTCTTTTTTAGTTCCATATGAATTTTAGAATTGTTTTTTCTAATTCTGTGAAAAAAAATGTTGGTATTTTGATGGGAATTGCATTGAATCTGTAGGTTGCTTTTGGCAGTATCGTCATTTTTACAATATTGATTCTTCCACTCTATAAGCATGAGATGTGTTTCCATTTGTTTGTGTCATCTATGATTTCTCTCAGCAGTGTTTTGTAGTTCTCTTTGTAGAGATCTTTAACCTCATTGGTTAAGTATATTCCTAGGGATTTGTTATTGTTGTTGTTTTACAGTTGTTGTAAAGGGATCGAGTTCCTGATTTGCTTCTCAGCTTGGTCATTTTTGTATGTGTATTGGTGTATAGCAGTGCTACTGATTTGTGTACATTGATTTCATAACCTGAGACTTTATTGAATTTGTTTATCAAGTCTAGGAGTCTTTTGGAGATGTCTTTGGGTTTTCTGGGTATACAATCATATCATCAGTGAACAGTGATATTTTGATTTCCTCTTTTTTGATGTGAAAGCCCTTTATTTCTTTCTCTTGATGGATTCCTCTGTCTAGGACTTCCTCAGCTCTCTATTTTATATGTGTGGCCTTACAGTATGTTCTTAACTGCTCTTAATTGTCTTAAAATGTCTTAAAGTTTTTCATATACCCTATTAAGACCATGTAAAATTTAATAAAAATGAATAATTATTTTACATAAAAGAATTTCTTGTTGTTGTTGCCATCAAGAAAGTATGAAGTATGACATTGTCATTTCATAATGGCCAGGGAAACAGAAGGCCAAAATAATTTTAATACATGACAATTTTTGAAAATTTCTTAGCTATAATAGTATTTTCAATACCTTCTCCCATCAGAGCTGCTGATTAATTGCAAACATTATTGATTTCTTTGCTCTCCTCTCTCAGCCTGCACAGGCTCTGATAGATACTTTTAAAGCAGTTTATCTGTAGCAAAATGGTTCAAAGTAGACAAGAGTAGAAAACATTGAAGAGCCTAAATGAACCACAATATAATCAACTCTGAACACAGGAGAATTGGCTGAAACATAGAAATATATCACTACAATGAAAGTACAATGCTTTCAAATAAAATCAAGAATGGACTTGATTTTTAGTTCAAGAGCCCCATGTTAAAAACACTATTAAAACGTATTTTAACATTAGCAACTATGCCCATTGTGTATGTGACAGCTCAATAAAAATCCCAGCAAATGCAATGCCTAAGGAGAGATCAGATGCATGGAGGTGGAAATGAAATATGTTGGAAGGAGGCTACAGAATAGTTTTCATGGTGCTAATACGCCTTAAAAAGCCCCATGCATAGTTAATTGAAAGCAGTTTTGGATTAAACAACAAATAATGCATTGTGACTGGTCAGCTTTTACAGACATCAACGTAAATGCATCCATTCCCAGAAAGGCATGTAAACACAACGTATTTGTAAATGTGTTCTTTCAACAGTTGGATGTCGCATCAATAATACCATTTGATATTTGCTACATCTTCTTTGGGTTTAATCTAATACTTAGAGCAAATAGGATGTTAAAGGTAAGTTAACTATATTTAATTGTCTTTTCCCTTATAATAGAAATATTTCTATTTCCTTATAATGGAAATCTTGAAACAACTTAAAGTATCTTAAAATTAACAATATTCTTAATTTTTCCCAAACTCTTCTCCATCTTTCTGCCCTCATCAATGCTATAATTTTTTTTAATGAATGAAGAAAAAAATGTCTACTGGTGAAAGTTGCTCCTGGTTTTTGTTTCATATCTCATAACGGATGTTTTTATAATCTAAAATAGGGATGCTTTGTATTTCTAAATTTAGCTATAATTACAAATGAGTATTTTATACTTTTTGTTTTTTTCTATTTGTCCTTTTTCAGTTGCTGAATGCATGGTATATGGGATGTAAAATTAAGGGGTTAGGTTAGATTACCCTAAATTATCTTACTTATCTTAAATTCTGTAATTCTAAAAAAAAAACATACTTTTACATCATAGACATGCTTTCACAAGTATGTGAGCACATACTTTCACATCACATTTACTTATATACTTGAATACAACTCAAATGTTTCTCAAGAGGGAACTAGTTAAATATACTGAAATATATTTATATAATTTATATAGTAGAACATTTTGTAGCTTTAAAACAAAGAAGAGGAAGCTTTTTATGTACTGATATGGAAAAAACTTCAAGATAAATTGCTAAGTAAAAAAGCTAGTTACAGAACAGTTTATAGAACAATACTACCTTCTGTATAACAAAAAAGGAAAAATATTCAATTTTTCTGTATTTACATAAACACTGAAAAGCTACAAAAAGAAACTCATCAAAGTGGTTACCTGAGATGGGAAGGGAAAGCAGGAAGGAAAATCAGGACGGATAGGGGCAAGAGTAAGTGTGAGACATTTGGAGGTATATATTTCATATTGTTTTTGAACTATGTGAATGTATTACCTATTCAAAATGATTATAAGACATAAATACTTTATAACTCATAGCTTCATTTGATACCTAAAAAGAATTTGGGGAGAGTCAGAAATCGAAATTTCATGTAAATCTTTAACAATAGCAATGATATATTTCCAAAAACAACCCTCTTAAAGGGATCACAAAAGACTTTATAAATTTTGGGTAATTATCTATTTTGCATCTTGGGAAGACAGGATAACATAACCTGGTAACACCAGTGGATCCTGACAACAACAATGACAATAATAGTCGCAGCTGTCTGTTGAATACACACTTGAGGCTACATACTTTGCTAAAACTTTATATTCATTATCTCACTGATTCCTCCCAACAACTTCATTTTAGAGATGAGGAAAATGAGAATCAGCATGGTAGAAAAATCTGTCCAGACACACTGCATATGAGGGGCAGTGTCTGAACTCTATCACATTTATTTAACTCCAAATTCTTTATTATAATCAGATTGACTGGATAGGCCTCAGGATGAAAGGGTTTTTTTTCTCTGCTCTGATATTTAAACTTCAGAGGTTCTTTTTTTTTTTTTTTTTTTTTGAGACGGAGTCTCGCTCTGTCGCCCAGGCTGGAGTGCAGTGGCGCAATCTCGGCTCACTGCAAGCTCCGCCTCCCGGGTTCACGCCATTCTCCTGCCTCAGCCTCTCCGAGTAGCTGGGACTACAGGTGCCCGCCACCACGCCTGGCTAATTTTTTGTATTTTTAGTAGAGACGGGGTTTCACCGTGGTCTCGATCTCCTGACCTCGTGATCCTCCCGCCTCGGCCTCCCAAAGTGCTGGGATTACAAGCGTGAGCCACCACGCCCGGCCTAAACTTCAGAAGTTCTTTATCCCATATTTCCAAACATCTGAGACAACTCTAGAGACTTCTGGTTTGACCACGGAATGTGAGAATAAATGGAGGTGGAACACAGTAATGTTCCAAGCAATCTAGTGATCAGGCCATCCCTTATCAAATTTTCAGTCTCACATGGAAATTTCAGAAGGTACCTGCTTGGAGATAACCAATTTTCAGAAATTTTCAGGTTTCTATAGATTTAGGAGTTTATCTGGCATTATGATAAAAGCTTGTAAAATGCCAACTCTTCATTCCACATCTCTGTAACCCTAAAATGTCCAAAAGCCTTCTCTATCCATTAGATGTTTAAATATAGGAGATCCTGACAGTCAATATTAATCTTCTTTTCAAAGCCCCATAGTCCATTCATTTAACTTATTTATAAGGGTGTCATCTTAATGCACAATTTCCTAGGATAAATATTTATCATCTATGTCTCCAAGTTATAAATGAGAAAACAAATGAATATACATTTTATTTTTAGTGAACACTTAAGCTAAATTTAAAATCATGCCTTTGTGCAAACTTGTATTAAGAGCACAATAAACAAATTACCACACATTTAAATTATAATCTGAGTATTTAAGAAGTTTTTTCCTACTTAGGACCTCTGGAAAAACAAATCATTTGTATATATTTCTAGTTAAATAGTCATTACTATTACATATACTATTTTTAATTCTAAATGTTCTATTGCAGTCATATCTACGTTGGGCAAAATTTTGAACTAAGTAATCTCTGCGGTGCCTTCTATCTGTAAGAGTCTGTGATTTGAAGCACATTAAATATATTAACTCATGTATGCACACAACCCTTTTGGGGGGCATCTTTTCTTATTGACCTCATTTTACAGATGAGGAAACCAAGACACGGAAATAGCAAGAGACTTTTCCACGGTTACACAGTTGTAAGTGATAGAGATAGAACTGGCATTTGGCTCTGGATTCCATACTTTACTGCCTATAGAAATAAAAGAGGAACTAGGAAGTAGGAAGTAGGAGTGCATGCAGGCAGAAAAGTTTGAGATAAAAGTAGAAGTAGGCAAGAAAAAACCTTGAGGGAAATAGTAACTCTGCTTGTATTAGATGCACATAAACTCATTGTTATCTTTGAATAATGTCAAGAACAGCCAATGCTAATACTTACTGAACTTTAAATTTTGTTTAAACAAATACACATTTAATGCAATTCACTGGAAAATAATGCTAGTGTTGAGCAATAAGACTTAACACCTATTTATAACTTTAATGCATTACACTTTTCCTCTTTTATGTATGTTTTTGGAGAGTGTGACTTCAATTGTTGGGAAATAGAGTTCTACTACATGCTTTCAAAACAAAGAGGAAAACCATGTTTTTTAAGTTTCATTTTCAACAAACATTAAAAATAAGACTATAACTAGAGGGTAGAAATAAAATAAAGCAAGAAGCTCTGGAAGTGTAATACCATGCTATAAAATGTACTGTCCAGAGGAAAATACCACTAAACAGGATCTTGGTTTTTTTAAAAGACATATGAATAAAATTATTTTCAGTAATAAAATCTATTTCATATAGTTTTATTTAAATATGTATATTTAAGACTAACATGCTTTTGGATTTCTTTTGCTTTTCTATATAGTACACTTCATTTTTTGAATTTAATCATCACCTAGAGTCTATAATGGACAAAGCATATATCTACAGGTAAAGTATAACTCAGTATACTTGGGGGAAGCGGAAAAAGCAATGGTACAACATTTTAGACAGAATTCGGCAGGGATATGACCTCCCTCTTCAAAAAAAGGATATAATTTCAGCTTTGGCTATATAAAATATAAGACTATGTTCTAGAACAGATGTGGATATTTTAAGTGAAATGAAAGTATGAAAATCATATCAGATTTTAGAAGAGTACTGGACTAAGAAAATAGGATTTATTATCTGCTTCTCTCAAAACAAGTACAGAAAAACATACTCTTTTGCAAGTTAACTTTAAACCTTTCTCATGATAATTCATTCCTAATCTGAATTTCATTCGTTTGTTGTTCTAAATTTTACTTGCACCGAAACCCCTAGTTGCCATTCATCGTAGCATAAAGTCTCATGAGCTTTTCAGAGACATCCAGCTAAATTAGGATAGTGTATTTTATGGGACTTAAACTGAAGAAGTGACCCTTGAGGCATGTCTTTCACGGAGTTGACTCACAACATCTGTGAAAAGAGAGGAAGTTTTCTTTCTTTCTTTTTTTTTTTTTACACTCTGTCAATCCCAGTCAAGACATTGCCATCAGAAAACATGCAATGGCACCATCACTTTGTACTGTACTAATGAGAGTTAACAGTTCACAAATCCAAAGCAAGGGGTTTGCTGGTGACTTTAAGGAACAGAAAATGTTAAAATAGGCTGTATTTCAGAAACAACATGAATCTTACTTTGCATCTATTCTCTCTGACAGAGTTATTCGAACAACTGGATACTTGCTATTTATTCTGCACATTAATGCCTGTGTTTATTACTGGGCTTCAAACTATGAAGGAATTGGCACTACTAGATGGGTGTATGATGGGGAAGGAAACGAGTAAGTTCTGATTTTGAAAGAAACCTTCATTGATTATTTTTAACATTCTGTTTCATTGTATGGATTTATGAGAGTTAATGTTTTTGAAGCTGTCATAACCCATTCAATGGCTGGTAAATACTATTTGGCCATAAAAAAAGGATAAAATCATGTCATTTGCACCAAAATGGATGGGACTGAAGGTCATTATCCTAGTGAAATAAGCCAGACCCAAAATGATAACTATCACATGTTCTCACATATATGTGGGAGCTAAAAATTTTGATCACATAGAGACAGAGAGTGGAAAGATAACAGAGACTGGGAAGGGTGAGTGGTGGGGAGAGGAGTGCATAAAGAAAAATGGATTAAAGGATACAAACATACAGTAAGAATATACTCAATGTTTGCAACAGAGTAGGGTGACTATAGTTTCAAAACATGTATTGTACTTGAGTAACAAACACCCTAAACACCCTGACTTGATCACTATGCATTGTGTACATGTAACAAAATTGCACAAGTACCCCATGAATTGGTCCAAATAAAAATTTTTTTAAACTGAAAAACCTCTTTAGTAAGTCCATACATTTTTAAGTGAAAGAGGATAGAGAATAATAGAATAGAAAATATCAGAGTCTGTCTGATAGATAGGGGAGTGTGTGTGTGTGTGTGTGTGTGTGTGTGTGTGTGTGTATCCTGAGTTGGCCTGTGAAATGCATTTTTTACTCTGGATCATGATCAAAAAAGTTTGAAAGCCTCTACTTTAGACAACTGAGCAGTAAGGTAACTTTTAATAACTCCAATGCTGATTGTTAGTAATGAACAATGTTAATTATTTAAAGGGCAGGTGCAGTGGCTAATTAGTTTACCAGTGAAGGGTTTTATGGGTTTATGAGTCAGCTATAACCACTAACTCAATTAAACACTTAGAGAGTAACGAGGATCATAAATTAAACTTGACAACTAGGTATGCAAGTGTCCCAGAAATAAAAAAAGATCACTTGAAAAATTTAGAACAGTAGAATCAGGACTCAGAAATGGCAACTGGGTTATTTAATAGTGAAAATTCCTTTTGGTAAAATACAAAGACCTGGCATAAAGTTGCCTTCACTAACTTTCTGCTCCAGTGAAATGACATTGAACATATAATAAGGCAATGTCCAAACTGGAAAAAAGCAGGTCCCAGCATTACTTTGAAGGGCAACTCACTGCAGCCTTGGGATGGAGAGCAATTATAGGATAGAGCAAAGAGAGGGAAAATAACTTACAAAAGTACACACTGCCTAGAGTGAGTTGGATATGCATAAAAGATTATAACAACCAGAACCGATTTTAAAGAATTTAAAGTCAGAAGGGCCACTGATTGGGAAACACACACACACAGACACTCTATTTCCAGAAAATTTACTAAATAAATAATTCCCTTTAGAATGTGAATTATTTACTTTGATATTAACGACTAATTTATATAAAAATTGACTAAAATACCAGCTACAGTAAAATTGCCTCAAAGTGAATATGTAATCCAACATCATTAGATGACTGTGGCTGATAGCTGTTTTTTTCAAATTAGCAAAACAATATAGGATTGCATCAGAATGCCCTCCAGAAAGTGAAGCTATTTCTCCTTTTACACCTAGATGCCTCTCTGTGGAGTTTCTAGGGACTATATCTTGTTCCCAGTGTCAAGCTCAGTGTTAAGTATATAATAATAGACAATATATTAGGTATATAAAGGCAGGAAGAGAGAGGGGGAGTAAGGAAAAACGGAAGGAATGGCCAAATCTTCATTGTAACAAGAAGAAAGAAATCTCAGCTGCAGCCCATAAGAAACTTCAAGTGTGCTAGTGTTTTGGATTTCTAATTCCAGCTACATTATAGACCAGGTAGCCAAGATACTCTCTCTAAAATACAAGATAAATTACCTGTTGTAATTTTGTTAAGTTACTTATTATAATTATTTGCTATAAGTTTCTAGATGAATACAATTATAACAGTTTTCAGTGATTGCTGAGTTCCCTAGAAAGTAAGAAGTATCTCCAAAGGCTAAAACACAAACGTATGTACCAAACCTGGGGTACAGTAGGAAATTAGTGTGAGTAACCACTAAAGAACAGAAATAGAGAGAATAACTTCTAAATTAGTAAGGGGAAAAAAATGAATAAGGAAATTTTAAAAGCAAACCAATACAAAAAAAGACACAAAGATAAGGAGTGGCAGTTTTGGGGAGAAGTACAGGAAAGGCAGGACAACAGAAGACACAACATAAGATGGTAAGGACAATTTAAAATAGATCAGTATGTTACCAGAAAGGGATCCTGATCCAGACCCCAAGAGAGGGTTCTTGGACCTTGTGCAAGAAGGAATTTGGGGCAAGTCCATGGAATAAAGTGAATGCAAATTTATTAAGAAAGTAAGAAAAAAATAGCTACTGCATAGGCAGAGCAGTGGCATGGACTGCTTGACTAAGAATACCTATAATTATTTCTTGATTATATGCTAAACAAGGAGTGGATTATTCATGAGTTTTCAGGGAAAGGGGTGGGCAATTCCCAGAATTGAGGGTTCCTCCCCTTTTCAGACTATATAGGGTAACTTCTGGACATTGCTATGGCATTTGTAAACTGTCATGGTTCTGGTGGGAGTGTCTTTTAGCATGCTAATGAATTATAATTAGCATATAATGAGCAATGAGGATGACAAGAGTTCACTTTCATCGCCATCTTGGTTGTGGTGGATTTGGGCCAGCTTCTTTACTGAAACCTAATTTATCAGCAAGCTCTCTGTTACCCGTATCTTGTGCCAACCTCCTATTTTCTCCTGTGACTTAGGATGCTTAACCTCCTGGAAAGGCAGCCCAGTAGGTCAAAGCCTTATTTTACCCAGCCCCTTTTCAAGAGGGAGTCACTCTGGTTCGAACACCTCTGACAAATATGTGCAGTAAATTAATGGGAACTAAACTCACATGCTAATAGAGACTGTCAATTAACATTAGTCAAAATAAACTTTAAAACAAAAGACATTTTAGAGAAAAAGTTCACCATATAATGATAAAAGTTTTGATTCATGATTGTCAAAAGACAAAATTACAACAAATTTATTTTAATGATCTTAATTGACTTTTATTTGCAATTCTAGAATCAGGCAACACCTCAATTCTATAAAATAGAATGAGTGCTCTGATGAGCTGGGAAAGGAGATTGGCTTCATAGGCCGAAAAGGGCTGAAGAAAGCAGAAACAGAGAGCAAAAACGGATTGGTCATTTCGAAGTTACTTTCCTTGTAAAGGTTAAAGTAGAGGGGACTTCCTTACCATGCTGGATAAAACTGGCTTGTTTGGGGATTTACTATTTCTCTTTCTCTCTCTCCTGATTTCTTGGAATGGCAGATAAACAAGTTAGTTTCAGTTTGGCGACATAGAACTTCAGCATTAGTAATTCCATTTTGGTTTGGTCTGTTTGGCCTAGTGCAAGAGTTTAGTCCAAACCAATGGCCTCCTATAAATTTTATTTACTACCATCAAGATATTCCAATTCTAAATGTGTATGCATCTAATAAAATACTTACAATCATTCAAAGAAAACCATCAAGCAAAAATTGATAGAAGGAGGAGAAACTGGCCAATATATCATCAAAGTGTGAGACACCAAACATAATTATTGACAGGTCAAGTAACCAAAAACAATAAACATATAAAAGATTTGATAACCCAAATAAAAAGCTTGATTTCAGGGGTACAAATAGAATCTTGCACCCAAGGATTAGAAACTACTGATTTTTCTTAATCACTCACAGAAAAACTACTAAAAGTGATCATTTTCTAGGCCCAAAACTAGTTTCGATAAATTCCACAGCCTTGTTATCATACAACTCACATTCTCTGACTATAAATATTATCCCATCAACTCTGCTCTGCTCATTTAGACTGAAGCATTCTCACTCAAAACCAAAGCTCCAACAATCCTGTTACCAACTGTCAGGGACACAGGTTGCCACCCTTGCAATGAAAATGCTTTTAAAAGCAGCCTCTTTACTTATCTTTTTAGATAATTTGCATATGTCAGTTACTAGTATACTTATCCTAACAGTTTTTTTAACATCAATTTCTCCTTCTATTGCTTCGTGTTACCCTTTGATCTTGTAAGCCAAGTTTTTGCAATAATGACCTAAAGTATTTTTTAACTTAACCCTTGTGATGGCCCTGGTGACCTATAAATTGAAGGCTGCTTATTAGGCCTTTGGATTTGCAAATTTTGCCCTAGTTAGAATTAGGCAGCAGACTGTGGGGCATAAATGGAACACTGTGAACATTTAAAAGAAGTCAAGTTTATTATTATTCCATTAATTCTCATCAGAACAGCAATTTCTATTCATTTCAATAAAAGGCATTTTTATTTATATTGAGTGAATGACATCCTTCTTTAGACTGTAAAATGTGACAAAGAATGCAAATGTTTAGTTCAAAAGGAGAACACAAGTAAGTACCTAAGATTATGTGATACTTAAAAATGTTCCCAACGTATTTTTGTCCACATGTATCCCAATTTTATGTATTTTCTGACATAAATTTCCCACTGCACACAAAATTTTTTAACAAATCCACGGTCCCAATCCCTAATGTATATTTTCTTTGGAAAAAAGAGAAGTAAACAAGGCATCACGGGAATTATTGACTTTAGTTGAAGTAAGGAAGGAATCAGAATTACTATATCATAGTGCTAGAAAAATTTAGGTAATCTACCTTCTTAATTTTACAGATAAAGATGATGAGACTTAGGTAGATGAAAATATTTATTCAGGATGTCCTAGATACCTCATAGCTGAGGTCAGACAATGGCAGAGAGAGAGAAGGAAAGGGAGGAGGGTGGAGAGGGACAGGGAGAGGGAGGATATTTATATTGCAATTCCTAGAGGGTCACCCTTGGAATATAACAAAAACAAACAAACAAAACAAAAAAACCCAAAGCAAAGAATCGGTGGATCAGAAGGAAGTGAAGGGCAGTGAGAAGCATGACAGGGGAGAGTTCAGAAGGAGATTCAACAGATGTGTTCACAGATACAGTCTTCCTACATTCTCATTTCAGTAAGTCTAGGTATGCATTCACTCATCCATTCCAGTCATTTAACAAATATTAGTGAATTCCTATTGTGTGCTACTAGGCCCATAAATACCTACCTTTGTAGCACTTACATTCTAATAAGACCGTTCTCCCCATAGCCATTGCTTCCAGTAATAAGTTTACAGAAACCAGGGACTAAGATGGATTGAGGTAGTTAGGAAGGTCCACATAGAAAGATAAGTATAGAAGGGGTACTTTTAAAAGTTGCATATCCCACTACAGATTCACCACAATGGCTAAAATTTAAAAGACTGACAATACCAAGGGCTGGGATAATGACAATGCCAGGTGTTAGCATAACAGGGGGTTACTGGAACTCTCACATATTGTTAGAGGGAATGTGAAATGATAAAACCATACTGGAAAAAGATCTGGCAGTTTATTTTACAACTAAACACATCTACCTTACAACTCAAAAATTCCAATGTAGATATTTTACCCAAAAGTAATGAAAATATATGTTCACAGAATAAAACTTGTTCAAGAATTTTCATAGACGCTCTACTCATCAAAACCAAAAACTTGAGGCAGGCTAGGTATTCATCTGTAGGTGAATAAATAAACAAACTGTGGTATAAACATATAATGAATACTATACAGCAATAAAAAGGAATACATTACCAATACACAACATAAATAACTCTCAAAAGCATACTGAGTAAAAGACATCTTATACAGAAGCATATATACTGTACGATTTCATTTATGTTAAATTCTAAAACAGGCAAACTTATCCACAGTAGAAAAACATTAGAACAGATGATTGCCTCTGGCACATTTGAGTAAGGATCGACTGGGAAAAGAATTGAGAGAACTTTCTAAAGTGATGGCAAGGCTCTATATCTTAACATGTGTTTTGTTATACCGGTGTATGCATTTGTCAAAATTTATTAAATGATACAAAAATCAGTAGCATTTCTACACACTAACAGTAAACTATCTGAAAAGGAAATTAAGCATCAAAAAGAATAAAATATTTGGAATAAACTTAACCAAAGGGGTGTGAGACTTGTACACTGAAAACTGCAAAATGCTGATGAAAAAAATTAAAGTAGGAACTAATAAATCAAAAGACATCTGTATTCAAGGGCTAGAATAATTAATACTGTTAAAATATTCACCATTCACAATGATCTACAAATTCAATGCAATCCCTATCAAAATCTCAATGATTTTTTTACAGGAACAGAAAAAAAATCCAAAAATTCGTATAGAACCACAAAAGACCCCGAATGGCTAAAGTAATTTTGAGCAAAAACGACAAAGCCAAAGGCATCCCACTTCTTGATTTCAAAATATATCACAGAGCTACCATAATCAAAACAGTATGAAACTGGCATAAAAACACACATATGGTCCAATGAAACAGAATAGAGAGCCCAGAAATAAATGAATACATAGATGGTCAACTGCCTGTCCAAGGGTGCTAAGGATATGCAATGAGGAAAGATAGTCTCTCCAATAAATTGTACTGGGAAAACTGGATATCCACAAACAAAAGAACAAAACAACTACCATATGACCCAGCAATGCCATTTCTGTGAATATACCCAAAGGTATTGAAATCTGTATCTCAAAGAGATATCTGCACTCCCATGCTCATTGCAGCATTGCAGCATTATTTGCAATAGCCAAAACATGGAAGGAGCCTAAATTTCTCTCAACTAATGAAAGGATAAAGATAATGTGGCAAATATGCACATATAATAGAATATCATTCAGCCTTAAAAAGAAAGAAATCCTGCCATTTGTGACAATATAGATAGTGCTGGAGGACATTATGCCTAGCAAAATAAACAAGACACAGAAAGTGAAATACTGTCTGACCTCATATGACCTCACTTATATGTGGAATCTAAAAGAGTCAATTTCATAGTAATAGAGAGTAGGATGGGGGTTACCAGGGGCTGGAGGAAAGGGATAATGGGGAAGTGTAAGTCAAGGGGTACAAAGTTTCCATTATGCAAAATGAGTAAGTCCTAGAAATCTACTATATGGCGTAATGCCTATAGATAATACTGTACTTTCTTTAAATTCACCAAATGGTCCTACTTTACATTAGTGCCTTTTTTTTTTTTTTTTTTTTTTTTTTTTTTGAGACAGGGTCTCACTCTGTCGCCCTGGCTGGAGTGCAGTGGTACCATCTCAGCTCACTGTAACCTCCGCCTCCTGGGTTCAAGCGATTCTCCTGCCTCAGCCTTCCTGAGTAGCTGGGATTACAGGCACCCACCACCATACCCGGCTAATTTTTGTATTTTTAATAGATGCGGGATTTCACCATGTTGGCCAGAATGGTCTCAAACTCCCAACCTCAAGTGACCCACCCACCTCAGCCTACCAAAGCGCTGGGATTACAGGCGTGAGCCACCATGCCCGGCCTCATTAGTGCTTTAACTGTATATTCAAAATAAAACATAACTCTAAACAAATACTGAACTCCAGTTAACATATATATTCTGAAGTGCTGTTTTTAGGAGAAAGTTTCTGCCTGTCTAGAAATTATTTTGAAATACATCCAAAAAATAAGAAGGTTTTACTGATAAATAAGTGGAGGAATACGTGATGAAGCAGGCATAGTAAAATGTTAATGGTAGGATCTAGGTAGTGAGCATATGAGTGTTCACTGTAAAATGAGTGTTCACTATAAAATTCTTTTTTCTGTTTGTTGATAATGTTTCATAATAAAATATAGGGGGAAATTGCATGTCATGTTTGTTTCACAGAGAAAGGCTTTCTATTTTCATACTAAATATTTTTTATGGCTTTATGTCAAATTCTGCCTTACTGCTTTAACTTGAAGTATGCCTAAGTATGCGTATATATATATATCACGTGTTATATAGTTGATGCATTGCATAGTTAATAGTTAGATAGTTCATGTGTTAATCCAGCCAGATAGAATCTCTTTGAAAAGATCTATCTGACTGGGATGTAGATATTAGAGATGGACACACTTGACTAATTAAGCTAATCTTAGGAAATCAATAAGAGGCCATCTAATTAAATTACAAATCTTACCTTTGGTTATGCATGTCTAGGTGTAAGATGTGACTGAGAAAAGAATCCTAAAATAAATCTCAAAGCATCAGGGCAGAAAATTTCCAATTAACATAGCAGACTATTTAATATACAAAAAAAATAGTTCAAGCCAAACCCTTGAGATTTGGAAAATCCATGCCAAAATTTCACATTTGATTGTTATTTTTTAACATCATAAAAAAGAAAATGGGAGAAAGTAATCCTTACGTTTGTTCCTGCTAAAGTAGGACAAAATTTTGAGTAACTTTGGAGGGGAAATAATCCCAACACTTATCATGGAATTGACCATGTTGGGAGAGAATCTTGTTTCTCTTCACTCTTGGGTAATGTCAGGTTTAATAAATTTCTGTAATTTAAAGAGACCCACAGGTCCAAAACCTGTGACCAAAATAAATCAGGTAATAGGAACTTATAAATTGGAATTTGGAAAGTTAAAATGCAGTCCATAAAATTAATTCCAGACTTCTTCAAGGTGGTTCTCTTTGACATCAAGTTCACTATAATATTAGTAAGTCCAAGGAAGCCTGCTAGAAAAAAAATTATACAGTGGTAATATTTTTATTCTCTTGGCATAGTGGTTTTCAAGCTCTACCAAAGAGTTACTTATTTTTTCTCTTCCTGTAACAAGGAACTAGGTTAAAAAAAAAGAGTCTTATGTCCTTCAAAAGGTATTGAATTTCAAAATGAGTGATTTCTTTCTAGATCTGTTTTTATTTGAATATTAACTTCAACTGCAGTTTGTTTCTTTCTTTGTAAACCTCAACTTCTTACTATTTGAAGATCTTAAAATCTCAAACTATTTTTACAAGAAAAGACCACCCTTGTGCAAAGATTAATGCCCAGTTACCCAAAGTGCTAATATTGTATGTGGCATACCTAGATAAGAAATAAATGCTCGACTAGGGCAGGATTCCATAAAAAGTACTCCTTTTCTGTGTCTGCACAAGATGCTGAAATAGCTAGTTGGGACACACGAAATCTAAATGTCCCTCTATAACAAAACCTGGAGACGTTCTTTATATAAATGATTTTTTAAAGGATTCAGTGGAAATGCCTGATACAGACCACGTTATCAGAGCTACGTAGAATTACCAAATAGTATGCCTAGCTGCACAAGAATTATGAAATATATATACAGATGTCTTCGACTTCTGATGGGATTACATCACAATAAACCTATCGGGAAAATATTGTAAACCAAAAATGCAGTTAATACACCTGAACTACCAAACCTCATAGCTTAGCCTAACCTAACTTAAATGTGCACAGAACACTTGACGTTAGCCTACAGTTCGGCAAAATCATCTAACACAAAGCCTAGTTTTTAATAAATTGTTGAATATCTCATGTAATTTATTGAATACCATACTAAAAGTGAAAAACAGAATGGTTGTATGAGTATTCAAAGTATGGTTTCTACTGAATGGACATTGCTTTTATGCCATCATAAAATCAAACCATAGTACGTTAAGGACTCTCTGGATAGCTAAGTGAATGTTATATGTTCTTTACTAATCCTTATCATATTCTTTTCTCGTCCTGTTCCTATCTGGTCTGTAATGACCTCAGCCTCTTCATTTGCAATTGTTCAAGTACAGAAATTTTATCAAATACATTTCTGAGCATACTTGATTTTCTTCAATACCAAATTTCTAGATCAGTTGCCCATTACAATCAACAGTAATTTCCCTATTAAGATGGAGCTCAGCTCTCCTCTGTCTCTGCCATGGTTTACGTATTCAATAATATAATAATATGTGGGTGAAAAATAGAAGAGATATTCATCTGTTCTGTTTTCCATTAGTAAAAACAATTGGATCTAAACTATAGAAGGTTCTCCCATCTGCATAAATACAATTTGATCTCTATAATATTCCCACAAATCAATATTGTGGTAGTTTAAAAACAGCCTCAAATTTTTTGCTGCTTCTCTCATTGAAAGGTGGATTCGAATGTCTCTTCCCTCGAACCTGGGTTGGCCTTAGTGACTTGCCTGACAAATACAACGTGACAACTATAAGATGATATAGGGCTTCTAAGTTATAGGAAACCTGGAAGCTACCACCTGGGCTGCTATTGCTCTGGGGAAAAACAGCTCTCATGTAAAAATCTATCTACCTTAGACGTCCATGCTATGAGGAAGCCCAAGCTAGTCACATTGAGAAGCTGAATGAAGAAAGATACCCAGCCATCCCCTACTGTTCCAATCTTCCCAGCTCAGGATCAGACATGTGAGGGAAGGAGCTACCTGGGGCATTCCAAAAGGACATAACGTGGAAAGGAACAGAGGAACCCGGCCAACAGTCAGAATCAATGTTTCAGACATTTGGCCTCAATCGAATCTTTCCAGATATCTCCAGCCATTCAACTCATACCAGCTGAGGGCCCAATCATCATGGAACATAGATGAGTCATCTCTGTTGGGCTTTGCACAAAATTCTGACCCATAAAACTATAAGCCTAAAAAAATGGTGGTTATTTAGACCAACACATTTTGGTAACGGCTAGTAAACACCCTCCTTGGGCTTGTTTCATCATTTCACAGTGTTTATTAAGAAGTTTACATTAGCACACATGGTGTTTGCCAGTGCTGTCTAGAGAAAGAAAATCTTGATTAGTAGGAAATTTATTATAATAGTACTATATCCTCCCAAGAACAGTGGTCTTTCAATGATATAGAAAAAAAGCATAACGTATGTCTTCTGTTTTCACAGGTATCTGAGATGTTATTATTGGGCAGTTCGAACTTTAATTACCATTGGTGGCCTTCCAGAACCACAAACTTTATTTGAAATTGTTTTCCAACTCTTGAATTTTTTTTCTGGAGTTTTTGTGTTCTCCAGTTTAATTGGTCAGGTAAGCTGAGTATGAATAACTGGATACACAGTGCTGTCATTTTTGAGAGACTAACAAGTCTTTGCAAACTTTGTGGAGGAAAAATTAAAATCTGTCTGGTTCTTCTTTTTTTGAATGAACTTTCCTCTATTTTAATGAGTTGAAGGAGGATGTGATCAGATCAACAGTGCTTTTCCATTTTTAAGCCATTAAATCTATCAAAAGACCTGTCAGCAAATAGCATTAGTTTGAACTCTCAGAGAAAGTTGTTTCTAAGTTAACTTTTTACTTGGACCCTAATGAAAACCATTAAAATCTGTTTTATTTACTTAAATTTCAAATATTGTTATAAAATCACTGGGTTATAATAGACTTCAGAGGTCATTTAAACCAGAGGCTACAAAATGCCATATAAAATAATTAATAAGTTATTGTTTCACAAATGTTTACTACAGCATCTCCTTGTATTTATTCTCAAAAAAGTCAGTCTAGTAAGAAATTAAATACATAAATTATTGTATTGAAGATAGTTGGCACTTACAAAGGATAGAGCCCATTTTTGTTTTTGAGACAGGGTCTTGCTCTGTCACCCAAGCTGGGGAGCAGTGGCACAAACATGGCTCACTGCAGCCTCAGCCTCCTGGGCTCAAGTGATCTACCCATCCCAGCCCCCCAAGTAGCTGCAACTACAGTTGCACCCCACCACACCCAGCTAATTTTTTTGTAGGACAGGTGGATAGTGGCCTGAGTGTAGGAGCCCATGCAAGAACCTGATACAGAAGGCAGTTGGGATATGGGTTCCAGATTAGTTAGTTTACATATGGAAGACACACTCTCAGGAGGTTTGGCCACCATCTCTAACCTTGGGAGAAACAAGCAAGGCCTCGGTCAGCAAGGTCCCTGATATTAACATATCAAAACATAGAAAATAAAACAGGTTAATACAGATACACGGGGATATGGCAGCTCCAGCCTTAACATGTGTTAATGTAATACAGAGAGGGGTAGTAAAGGAAACTCTATGTAGAAAATATTTAGGTTTAGGAAGATGAACACTAAGACCTAAAAATTGTTAAGCATAAAATATCATTATCTTCATGGCTGGGGAGATTATATTAACAATGAAATAGGAAGCTGGTTTGAGAGATACTAAATTCAAATCCATTTGAATATAAATAGCAAAAATCACATTATTTTATAATTTCTAGTAAAATCAACGTGAAGTTGTCATATCACAGTCAATTTTTTCTCTGTTTTACAGATGAGAAAACTCCAGTTTAAAGAGATTAAGAGGCATCCCTGATTCAGACATGTCGTTCATATGGTCATATGGTAGAACCATATACAGTAACACTGATAATAACAGTAAAATTTAACATGTATTGAGCACTTACTATGTGCAAGACGATTTTCACATCAAGACTAAAATACTATTTCTAGCACCAGTTCAATTATCTTGCTACTCAGAGTGTAATCTTTGGACAAGCAGCAGCAGCAGCACTTGAGAAATTCAGAGTTCAAGCCCCACCTTAGACCAGTGAGTCAGAACTTGCATTTTAACAAAATCGTCAAGTGATTCATATACACACGAATGTTTGAGAAGTGCTGTTTTATACACCACACCACATCTGCTTTTAAATTGGATTTGAGGTTCCAATAGGAACAAGAAGGAATATCAAGTCACTGAAAATGTGGTAGTAGAGCACAAGAGAAAGATTGAGGCTAGAGACACAGATATGTGCCTCAAACTCTCATAGTGAATAAAAGATGCTGAGCAGGGGAACAGATAGAAATAACAGTTTAAAAGCCTGGGACAAAAAAACCCTCCACTCACTCAAAATTCCCACATAAAGACTATACGATGGAAATAATCATCACTTTTTTTTTTAAGAGACAGGGTCTGGCTCTGTTGCCCCGGCTAGGGTGTAGTGGCTTAATCATAGCTCACCGTAGCCTCAAACTCCTGGGCTCAAGCAATCCTCTCACCTCAGCTTCCCAGGTAGCTGGGACTACAGGTGCGTGCCATCATGCCTGGCTAATTCTTTTCTTCATTTATTTTTTGTAGAAACAGAGTCTCACTATGTTGCCCAGGCTGGTCTTGATCTCCTGGCCTCAAGTGATTCTCCCACCTCATCTCCCAAAATGCTGATATTACAGACATGGAGCCACTGCACCCAGCCAATCATCACATTTTAACTACAATATTCGATTTTCTGACGCAACTCACAGAAACTGACATTTTTCTTCCTCTCATACTGTCATGTACTTCCCTAGCCTGGAATCCATTATAGAATATACATCTTCCTCAACTCCTACAACAACAAAACCCAACGTTGCTGAAGGATATCACACAAACCATTCAAATTACTGTCACTACAAATTCTTGGAGCCTCAACAGCAATCAATAATGCTTTTAATAATCCCTACTTCCCAGCTTAATACTCTATTAAATCTCCCAAGCCCTCTCCTAACATACCAAGTCTCCCAGCTTTAGGTGACTAGGTAATGTAAGTTATCAGCCAAGAACAGCATGGAAAAGTGAGATCTAGGAATTGAGGTTGTTGAGGAATATTTGGAAGAGCCACTGAGGAGAAAGAGACTCAAAAAGATATATACAGTTGGACTAGCTGCATAGCTCCTCCGCAGATAGTTTTAATATGTAGAAGAATTTATTGACTCTAAAAATGGAAACTGAGGAGGGCATCACAATTAAAAAGAGACATTTGGGCTAGACTTCAAAGAATGAGTCGTTTTTCCATAAGCAGAAAAGGCTCAACAGCTACTAAAATGAACAAGCAAAGACTTAGGAGTGTGAAAGTGAGGCCGTGGTTTTCCTCCCTATTATAAACCCACAGTCAAAGCATATTTACAGCCACTTGCCTCCCTCTATGTGAGAGGAAGAGTCGAGCTATATATCTTTTTTGTGCTGAGACCTTAAAGATCAGCTTTTAACCTAGAGTGGGTCTTTATGGGTGAGTTATAAACATCCAAGAACTAAAACCTGACAGTTTCTTAAGAATTGTCACAGCAGTAGATGATGCTTCAGTAATTTCAGCACATTTCAACTTCTGCTGAATACTGTGCCTTAAGCATGATGAGATTTGATTTTATCTGTCTAAACAACACAAAGCGAAGTACAGAGGTTGCAATTTCATGATGAATTGAGTCTATATAGCCAGCCACACTGGATAATCTATGAAGGATGCATTCCAAGTAAGACTCACCAAAATGGACTAGCCATTTCTGCCAGACAATTGCTCAACTTTTATTGCACATTCCTTGCATAAGCACAGCTGTATAATTTTTTCAATGTATATTAACATTTCTGCAGTAAAATAGAAGTTTGCAAAGAAGATTACGTGTAGTCCTATGCATTACATGGCTGAATTCTCACTTGGTTTGTCCTACAGGTCTTATTGTTGTCCTTATTGGATCAGAGAGAGAATATGATTTGCCCAATATTTTATGGAAGTGGGTGATATTAGGACCCAATATCAGTATGTTTAAAATCAAGTGATCCACTGCTGAAAAGTTAAGTCTGGGCAAGAATAAATAAAATAAAAATGAATGAATGAATAAAATCAAGTAATCAGGGCATTAGAAGGGAGTATATCATGTGGAAAACATGTAATTTGACTTTTATTAACTCATTTCCTCTGCTGGGCGTGGAGTGACCATATTTGTGGTTTTAGATGAGAGATGTGATTGGAGCAGCTACAGCCAATCAGAACTACTTCCGCGCCTGCATGGATGACACCATTGCCTACATGAACAATTACTCCATTCCTAAACTTGTGCAAAAGCGAGTTCGGACTTGGTATGAATATACATGGGACTCTCAACGAATGCTAGGTAAGCATGGCAGATTACCGATTGAATTCCTGTAAACCTTGCCATATGATGAAAATTCTGTAAGGTAGCAGAGACTAATTGGATTTGAACAAAAGGTTGAAAAACAACTAAGTGATCCTTAAAGCATTCATTTAATGCTACAGGTTTTTTTTTCCTGAAATATAAATATCTTACTGGTTTTGAAAACCTTGGAAGAGAAAAGGCTAAATTTTAATCGGCATCTTCTGGATGCTGGGTATTACACACATTGTCTCATATAGTCACACATAAAAAAAGGAAGTGGGAAAATTAGGCATTGTCTATCCCTTTGAAGGGAAGAAAATGGAGGCCACTAACTGAGAAATTTGGGCAAAGACACAGAGCCAGCACACAGTGTAACTAGAACTCAGACCTGCATCTCTTCTCTTCCAAAGTCTTGCTCTTACTGCAATATCACTCTCTTACCCAGAACACAGTACAGTTGACCCTTGAACAAGTGGGGGTTAACAATGCCAACCCTCACTCCACAGTCAGAAATCCACATATAACTTTTGAGGCTGGGTGTGGTGGCTCACTCCTGTAACCTCAGCATTTTGGGAGGCCGAGGCAGGGAGATTACTTGAGGTCAGGAGTTCAAGACCAGCCTGGCCAGCATGGCAAAACTCCATCTCTACTAAAAATACAAAAATTAGCAGAATGTGGTGACGCACCACTACACTCCAGCCTAGACAACGGAGCCAGACTCTGTCTCAAAATAAGAGAAAGAAATCCACATATAACTTTTGACTCCCCCAGAACTGAACTACTGATAGCCTACTGTTGACTGGAAGCCTTACTGATAACATACACAGTCGATTAACACACATTTTGTATGTTATCTGTATTATATACCATATTCTTACAATAAACTAGAGAAAAGAAAATGTTATTAAGAAAATTATAAGGAAAAAGAACTATACTTACTAGTCATTAAGTGAGAGTAGATCATCATAAAGGTCTTCATCCTCCTCATCTTCACTGTTGAGTAGGCTGAGGAGAAGGAGAAAAAGGAGTTGGCTTTGCTCTCAGGTGTAGCAGAGGCGGAAGAAAATCCTTGTATAAGTGGACCTGTGTAATTCAAACGCGTGTTGTTCAAGGGTCAACTGTACTAATAGAAAGCAGCAACCTTTCAGGCCACTCCCATCCCGCCTCAGGGCACACAGTTGCTTCCATGAGATGCTAAATAATTAATGGTGTCTACAACTATACCACTATACTACTGCAGTTAAAAATAATTGTTACTGAGGGCTATAAAATAAGTTCCAGATAATGTGCTGCTAGTTGACAATAATGAAACTCAACTTTTAGTTTGTTCTTACCATATGAAATAGGAATTAGCGCTACTAAGAAGCCAAAAATGCTCCAGAGTGCAAATTACAATGAAATTCTCAAATCACAAAGGTTCCTAAGAGCAGATGGAAACCGCTGGTTATTATGGTAGGGTCTTTTCTTCACCTTTCTGACACTTTTAAGTCTCTTAAAACTCCAGCCTCGTGTTTAGAATCTCTTCCTGAATGACCAAACAACATGCCTCTCTCTAGAACATCTGCAGCTACTTGAGGGCATCTGAAGTGGGCAGGCAGAGCAACAAAAGGAGTGGTGCCAGGCTTCTTCCCTCGCACCCCTTTGCGAAGGTAGATAATGATTCAACTCCTTGGCTTAGGAGGTAACTAGAGACAGCCCTCGGAAACAATAAACTGTGTTTATATATGAAGGATTTTCATATTTAGAATCTATATTTGAATCAAAATAGGGATGTAATACAGCAATTTCTCTCTTTTCTAAATAATATAAGAAAACATTAAAAAAAATCAACTCTCAGAAACCCTTGGCATTCTAAACATTAAGAATAGGGAATTTTCTGGAGGGGAACAAACAGACCCTTGGCCTACCGGAGGGTGGAGTTTGGGTGCAGGGAAAGGATCAGGAAAAACGATGAATAGGTACTAAGCTTAATACCTGGGTGACGAAATAATCTGTATAACAAATCCCCATGACATGAGTTTACCTATATAACAAACTTGCACATGTACCCCAGAACTTAAAATACAAGGTTTTAAAAAAGAAAAAAAAAAGAATAGGGAATTTTGTTTACGGAACATTTTATCAGTCTGAAGCCCATCATTTAATTCACATGTAGAAAATCTGTAATATATTCACATTCTTCATTGAGTTAATAAGCAAGTAAATAACAATAATTTGAATTTACTCTCTTAGCACATTTTTTCTTTAGATTCCATCCCAGCTGAGCCACCTACTAATTATGCACAATGGAGCAAGTCACTTACAGCTTCTCAAGGCTTCAGTTCTTTTTGTTTTTCTTCTTTCTGCAAAGTAGGAATGAGAACATTTACCCTTGCGGTTGTCACAAGGGTCAAATAAGATAATGGGTGTGACAGAGCTCTGTAAGCTCTCCAGTGCCACATGGTGCTCATTATTATTTGCCATCCCTTGAATGCTAAGGCTGGAATCAATAGAATCAGAAAATAAGAACTAGATCCTTCAGCCATGCTAGCTTGTTCACTAGCCTTTGTGCTATGATCATTACGTTTCATAGCTAAAGTTTCAGCAAGCATAATGTTCTGGAATTATTCAGTATGTCATCCAGAGTTAAAAATACTTCTTTTCTTGCATAAGCATAATAGTGTTATTGTAATAGGTATGGAGGTCCAATAGAAGTAATGAAAATATAGAATCTGATGCATCTAATTATGTATAAAAAGTGTTTGCATTTTGTTTCCTTTATTTTTAAAATTTTTCTGCTTGTACCTTGGAGACTTATTTCATTAACTTTTCTGCATTGGGGTTTGATGTGTTTATCTTTATGAAGATGAGTCTGATTTGCTTAAGACCCTGCCAACTACAGTCCAGTTAGCCCTCGCCATTGATGTGAACTTCAGCATCATCAGCAAAGTCGACTTGTTCAAGGCAAGTGCTTTTACAATTAATAGAAAGACTCTGTATCTATTTCTCTGTGGAATCTAAGCTCTTGATTTATACAGCATTTATGAGGCTTTTTTTGCCTTATGTTTTAACAAAGTCAAAATAACCTAGAGAATTTATGTGGAATTAAAGAGTCAAATAAATTACAGGTCTCTCTTCAGCAGATGGCTTATTCTTTAGAACCCTCTTTCTCTTCTAATTGGTGTCAAAAAAGAAGAGTTCTTCAGATTCTTCTTGCATTAATTTAAATATAATTTAAATTATATGGCTCTATGTCTTTGCTAGTACATGTATCACCTCCCATCTATAAATGTGCCTTGGCAATTCACAACAAATCAGGCTCCAGAATAGCTCTGTAATGGCCTGACAATCAGAGAATTATACCTAATCATGTCTTCTGTTACAAATACTTTGGATTTAGACTCTTAAAATGGCCAAATTTTAATTTAGAAGCTTTTTGTTTCAGGAAAAAAAAAGTATAACAAAGAAATTTTGAACTTTTTGAATGTTTTAAGTCTTACTACTCTTTTTATGCATTATATCACATATAAATTTTTCTCACCTAATATTTCCTTCTGGGTATAGCATTCACCGACTCATCCATTCAATTAATTCATTCAACAAGTATTTATGAAGTTCCCACCATGTTTCAGGCAACACTTTAGCCACTGGGAACATAATAGTTGAAAACAAATGCTTACTCAAGTGGAGCTTAAATTCCAGAAGAAGGGAATGAAAAATAAACACATAAAATGTGTGGAGGTGATAACGCCATGAGCAAAGTTAAGCAGGTTGTATAGGTTGTTCTCTCATTGCTATTAAAAAAAAATACCTGAGACTGGGTAATTTATAAAGAAAATATGTTTATTTGGTCATGGTTCTGCAGGCTGTACAGGAAGCACAGCGGCATCTGCTTCTGGGGAGGCTTCGGGGAGCTTTTGATCATGGCAAAGGGCAAAGCAGGGGCAGGCATCTTATATAGCAGGAGCAGGACCAAGGCAGGCGTGGTCAGTGTCATACACTTTTAAACAGCCAGATATTATGAGAACTCACTCACTGTCATGAGGACAGTACCAAAGGGGATGGTGCTAAACCATTCATAGGAAATCTGCCCCTGTGATTTAATCACCTCCCAGCAGGCTCCACATCCAACATTGGGGATTGCGATTCGACAAAAGATTTGGTGGAGACACAGATCCCAGCCATGTCACAGATTAAGAAGGATGAGGGTGGTGCTGGCAAGAAAGGCCTCTCTGATTAAATGCATTTGAGCACTTAAGCAGAGGACTGCAAGAAGCAAGGGAGTGAGCTACGCAGATGGGAGAGGAGAGAAAGGAACGAGGACAGGAGGGAATATTACGGGAGGATGGATGACATGATGCCCTGAGCTGGAAACACACTGCAAGGAAGCCAGAGTGGCTGGAGCAAAGGCAGAGTGGTGGGAGTAGTCAGAGAAGAGTGAAAAAAAAAGGGAGGCTGAGGCAGGTGGCAGTTAATGGAGGGCCTTGGAGGATCTATAGACTTGATTTATTTATTTATTTATTTAGAGACAGAGTCTTGCTCTGTTGTCCAGGCTGGAGTACAGTGACACAAACCCAGCCCACTGCAACCTCTGCCTCCCAGGTTCAAGTGATTCTCCTGCCTCAGCCTCCCAAGTAGCTGGGATTACAGGCATGAGCCACTGTGCCCAGCCATCTATAGACTTTAAATTATACTCTGAGTTGCAAAGACACTGAGGCTCTTGAGCAGAAAATGACCTATTCAAGACCAGTTTGAACAGGATCTTTCCTGCTGTGTGAAGAAAAGGCCTTAGGAAGTAAATGTGGAAGGCAGGGAGGCAAAATGGAAGTTATCACAACCATCTGTGGAAGAGATGATGGTGAACAGACCCAGGGTTATTGAAGCAGAGTTTTTGAGAAGTGGCCAAATATTGGGTATATTCAAACCCAAAAAGCCCATAGTTTTTCCTGTTTGATTACATGAAGAGGGTAAGAGACAGAAAGGGACCAAAAATGACTCCAAGGATTTAGGCCTGAGGAACAAGAAGAACAAAGGTATCATTTGCAAACTAGGAAACTTCAAAGTAAGTGTAGGTTGGGTGGGCTGGAAACCAACTCTTTGTTTTTGGATGTTGCTATGATTTGGATAATGGTGTCCTCTTCAAAAATCATGTGGAAACTCAATCCCTAATGCAACAGCATGAAGACGTGTGGCCTTTTGGGAAGTGATTGAGTCTTGAGGGTTCTACCCTCATGAATGGGTTTAGCACCATTATAAAAGATCTCAAGGGGAAGGAAGAACTCTCTTGCCCTCCTAGTCTTCCACTATGTAAGGACACAGTGTTCCTCCCATCTGGAGGATGCAGCAACAAGGCACCATCTTGGAAGAAAGAGCAGCCCTCACCAGACACCAAACCTGCTAATGCCTTGATATTGGACTTCTCGGTCTTCAGAACTGTGAGAAATAAATTTCTATTATTTATAAATTACCCAGTCTGTGGTGTCCTTTTAATATCAGCACAAAAACAGATGTGTTCGTTTGATGAGGTGACTGTTAGATTCCAGCTGAAAATTTCATGTAGGTAGTTTGGTTTATAAATCTGAGTTCAGGGGAGAGGTCCAAGCTGGAGCAATACATTTGGACCTGTCAGCATATTGGTGTATTTCAAGTCAAAGGACTCAATGTGATCACTTAAGATGTAAGTTTGGAAAGAAGAAAAAATGTAATCCAGACAGAAGGATATGTCTTAAAATTATATAATCAATAATATTAGAAAAAAGACGAAGAAGCAGAAGCTGTATAGTAGAATGGTTAGGCATAGTCACCCCCAGCATTAGGTTAACCCATGACTCTAAGTTATTAGAGGTAGGTCAGTATTCTAGGACTCTTTTCTTGGCTATGTCCTGTGCTAGATTTCCATCAATATTTTGATGATCATATAAAAGACGTGATTTTCAAATTGGCAGATGACACAAAGAAAGAAGGAATATAATAAAATGTATTACAAAATTTAAAATTTCTGAATACCTTGAAACAATAAGCAAAGCCAACAAGATTAACATCAACAAGCATAAAAGTAAAATTCTAAACCTAGGTCCAAAAGGAAAATATTGCAGGCCAGTTTCCATGACTTATGCCAGTAATCCCAGGACTTTGGGAGGTGGAGGCAGGATGATAGCTTGAGCCCAGGAGTTCAAGATCAGCCTGGGCAACATAAATTATTCTGTGATGGTGGAAGTCAGATTAATGATTGCTTTTGGTGGTGAATGGGGATGAGGAGATTGATTAGGAAGAAGCATGAGGGAACTTTGTATGGTGATGGAAATGTTTTTTGTCTTGCCGGGGAATGTACATAAGTGTATACATTTATCAAAATTGATCCAACTGTCCCTTAAGATCTGTATATTTCATTTTATGTAAATTATTACTCCATTTTCAAAAAAAAGAAGAACGGTCAGAAAAGAAAATGTGTAGATGCTGAGGATGTTTAGTTGTGAGAAAAATAAATAAATTCAAGGGCAGCAGAAGTTTCATATACTAAAGTCTGTTATATGAACAAGGAATGAGACTTACTCTACATTGTTCTGCAAAATAACACTCAACTGTAAACTCCATTTCTAAGTTGCAGACACCTCTACTGCATATTGATGTATTTGTATATACACACCAATATACCACGGAATACTCGTCAGCCATAAAAAGGAACAAAATAATGGCATTTGCAGCAACTTGGAGTTGGAGACCATTATTCCTTTTTTTGTTGTTTTTTGTTTTTTAAACAATGTCTCGCTCTGTCACTCAGGCTGTAGTGCAGTGGCACAATCTCGGCTCACTGCAACCTGTGCCTCCCGGGTTCAAGCGATTCTCGTGCCTCAGCCTCCTGAGTAGTGCCACCATGCCCAGCTAATTTTTGTATTTTTAGTAGAGACAGGGTTTCACCATGTTGGCCAGGATGGTCTTAATCTCTTGACCTCCTAATCTGCCCATCTCAGCCTCCCAAAGTGCTGGGATTACAGGCGTGAGCCACCACGCCTGGCCGGAGACCATTATTCTAAGTGAAGTAACTCAGGAATAGAAAATCAAATATTGTATATACTCATTTAAGTGGGAGCTAAGCTATGAGGATGCAGGGGCATAAGAATAATATAATGGGCTTTGGAGACTCAGGGAGAAGGGTGGGAAGGGGGGTGAAGGATAAAAGGCTACACAATGGGTATAGTGTATACTGTTTCGGTGACAGGTGCACCAAAATCTCAGAAATCACCACTAAAGAACTTATCTGTGTAACCAAAAACCACCTGTTCCCCAAAAACTATTGAAATTAAATAAAAATTAAAAAGTAAATAAAAAATTTTAAAAAGAAAATAGCACAGTGCCTCATACATAAGAGTAGGTATTATAAAATTTTTGTATGTTTTCTTTTTAAAATCACATAGACATATTTATGTGTGTACTAAGCACAGTGAAAATGTATGTCTTATTATAGGTATGGTCAGAAATGTGTGAAAGCCACTAAGCTAAATTATCTTTACAGTGTTTTAAAATATTATAAAACTTGTTATACCTGAATGACGAACTTAATTGAGAGTAAGTGACAGTAACTCTTTTCTAAAGGAAAACAAATGCTTTAAATTAGATACCAATGACTTTTATGGGATTATCTCCTATTTGGGAAGATATCAGTTTTTTGCCTCATAGTTTTTTTCTTTCTATGCGTACTTTTTGGTACTCCACCAAATCAGCAACATCTGATTGAGAAAAAAGGTTAAATCTTCACATCTTGCTAATGTTGTATATAACTTAGATTCATTCTTTCCTGACATTTCTGTTAAAGATACAGTTCTTTCCAGAAAGAACCCATTTACATTTATATTTCTGTTACATGAAAAAGTTTTTTTTTTTTGTAAAGCCAAGTGAAGTAGAAAATACGTAGGTATGGAATCTTTCTAAATTTATTTTCATAGAGATAGTCTTAGCAATTTACACAAATTTATTTTCTTAGGAAGGAAATAGGATGAATAGTGATCCTCCACCCTACATCTCATAATTTATACCTGACTGATCCTTGCACTGCTTCTGAACCAGTCTCCTCCCTTCACCGAAAGCCACCTATGCACCCAGGGAGCTGAGTGCACAAAGGAGGGAATGGTCTAGGTGTGGGATCTAGAAGGACGCGTAGGAGCCTATGGAGTGAGAAACTAGAGGCACCTGGGCGAAAGCTCATAAGCGTGTAAAAGTATTAACCTGTTTACTGAAACAGGTGATTCAGTTAAAATGAGGCTAGGAGGATGGATCCTAATTCAATTTGACTGGTGTCTTTATAAGAAGGGGAAATTTGGACACACAGAGACACCACAGGTGCAAGTGCACAGAGGAAAAGCCAAGTAACCACAGTGAGAAGGCAGCCATCTGCAAGCCAAGCAGAGAGGCCACAGAAGAAACCAGACCTGCTAATGCCTTGATCTTAATTAAGCCTTTAGCCTCCAGAACTGTGAGAAAATAACTTCTGTTGTTTAAAGCACACAGCCTGTATAACTTTGTTATGGCAGCCCTAACAATCTAATACACTTCCAGTGAAAGCTTTGTTACTATCCCATTTTACGGAGAGCAAACAACTTACCTAACTGAGGTCATTGAGCTCTAAGCACTGGGACAGTTTGAGCACGGCTTTCTTTACACCACTCTATCATTCTTACCTTCAGTTCTCTACCAACCCTATCTGGATAACTGATAAGGTGGGAAGGAACTGGAAAAGTTTCACTAGAGTCAAAAGTCAAGCTGGCCCAGTGCAGTAGCTCATGGCTGTTATCCCAGCACTTTGGGAGGTGGAGGCAAGAGGATTGCCTGAGCCCAGGAGTTCAAAACCAGCCTGGCAACATAGTGAGACCTCATCTTTACAAATAATAGAAAATTTAGCCAGGTGCCTGTAGTCCCTACTACTCAGGAGGCCAAGGCAAGAGGATCACCTGAGCCCAGGAGGTTGAGGCTGCGGTGAGCCATGATTGTGCCAGCCTGGGCAACAGAGCGAGACCCTGTCTCAAAAAAAAAAAAAAAAAGATCAAGACCAAGGCAATCCTTTGGCGATATTCACAGACTAAGACTTGGCACATCAGATAGATACCTACAGTCACATACACTTTTCTACTTTCCTGCTAAGAAAAGCCTCTGAATCTCGTGTAGGTTTTTTCTCCTCTTAATCAAAGCAGATGGAATTAGAGTCACAGATTTTCACTAAAACTTTGCTTCAATAAATTGTGGTTAATTAGTAAGATTTGCTGCTTCAACATGTGTGATCAGAGATTTGAAATAGCTCAGAGATGAACAGCCAAATTATATATATTATATATATATATATATTAATTTTTCGCAAAAATGGTTCCTCTTCCTTGCAGATTTCACGTTATTCCAGGCCCAAGCACAAGTATTAAGCTAATAAGGAGCGATTCATTTCTATGAGATTGGGCAATTTCCCCTCATTTCTGATGGTTTATTATTTCGATCTCGATTTTTAAATATATTTTATCAAATTAAATGCTAGGGAAATCACATTTTGCCTCTGCTACTGCATTACCAGAAATGAGAGAAACTTTAATAAAAGTTCTGTTGCGCCACCTAGTGGCTGTTATTAGAATCGCATCCTTTAGAAACCGCCCGCAGTTCAGTAGGAAACCAGAGACCCAGAGATACCAAAATTGGACCCAGAGATACCAAAATTGGAAAGTACTACAGTCTGACAAGGAAGGCACAATGTGTCTATTTGCTGCTCTGGTAATTATGCAGAACCCATCCCAACAGGACACCTCACTGGGATCTCTGACTCATTGTTTGCGATTGTGTGGCAAAGAGAGCCTGCAAAGGCTGTGACCTCTGTGGACGGAAGGATGAGAAGGAAGGTGTTTTGTGTGTGAGTGACAGACTGAGCCAGGAATAGAACTGGAATGGCAGCATGCTTTCTAGCCCTCACATGCAGATCCCCAGCAGTGACATCCTACTCATCTGATATGTCACCACATATTTACTCCACAGGACCTGAAATCAGAACGTGAGAGTGAGACTACAGTGAGACTCGTGTTTCATTTCTACCAATTTTATTTTTACCCTAATGGTATCAGAAATAAAGCATTGTTGCTAGACTTTTAAAAAATATTTTGAATAGTGAGTTTATCATCTAAATGAACTCCATTCAACTATACATCCTCAGCAGTTGATCTGTCTAAAGCACTGAGCCAGACATGGAGGGCTACTGCCCAGCTAATGCAGCCATGTTGTTTCTGCCCTCTGGAGCCCTCCGATAGGGAGGGAAGATACTAAATAAATGAGATAACATACTTGGTTGTAAGGGACTCAAAACATATGAAGCACTTATATCAGGACCTGGCATATAGTAAATTACATAGTTATTATTAAATGGAGAAATAAAACTGATGCAACCATGTGGGAGTTTCTACACAGGTAAAATCAGATTCTTCCTGTGGCCCTGCCTGATCATAGAAAAATTGATTATATCAGGCATCCCCACTCCAGGGCCACAGACCAATGCCAGTTGGTGGCCTGTTGGGAACTGGGCAGCAAAGGAGTTGAGTGGTGGGTCAGTGAGAGCAGCTTCATCTGTATTTACAACCACTGCTCATTGCTGGCATTACCACCCAAGCCCCACCTCCTGTCAGATCAGCAGTGGCATTAGATTCTCATAGAATCAGAACCCTATTGTGAACTATGCATGCGAGGGATCTAGGTTGCACTTGCCTTATGAGAATCTAATGCCTGATAATTCGTCACTGTCTCCCATCACCCCCAGATGGGACTGTCTAGTTGCAGGTAAACAAGCTCAGGGCTCCCACTGATTCTACATTATGGTGAGTTGTATAATCATTTTGTTATATATTACAATGTAATAATAATAAAAGAAAATGCACAATAAATGTAATGTGCTTGAATCATCCCGAACCATCCCCACAACTGCCCATCGGTGAAAAAATTGTCTTCCACAAAACTGGTCCCTGGTGCCAAAAAGACTGGGGACTGCTGGATTAGATTCATCCTCAGGGTTCTGTCTAACTCATGACTTCCCACTTTGACCCAAACTCCTAGAAAAGTAGAACTATTGCCAATTTTCAGAGAAAGTTTGATGAAGGTGATTTTTACTAATGTTGCAAATATTGACTGTAAGTTTAGGTCTAATATTACTTAGAAGTAATATTAAAAATTATGACATCACAGCACTTTGCAAATTTTTTATCACATTTGACTTTGCTGGTCCCAACAGCTACCAATCAGTATCATGCCTCGCATAGTCGATGGCATGAAGCACTGAATTCAGAATTCCCTGCCCTAGTCATATCACCTATAACTTACTTGTTTAATGAGAATGGGGTTTAAGATAGAACAAAGCACGTCCTTTTGTAATAAACAGGCTGGGATGGAAAAAGCCCTGAAGACCATTGCTTATACTTGAGAGTGACTCAATTTCACAGTGAGTTATAAAATACTGATGATATCTTAAGTTCTGTTTCAAAGAAAGCAGAAATGAGCCTAGAAATGGAGAAATTCTATAGGACTAAGAAGGTACGCATTCCAAGGAAAAATTTTACCAACTTTACAATTGTATTCAGAGCTTGCCATTATTAAAAGTGGAATTTCCTGGGTACAGGAACCACCATCTAACCTATGGCTCTGTTGTGAATCAAAATAACATTTCTCCCAACTCCATTCAAATCTCCAATATCCTCATTCAAACCTGTAACACAGCCATACAGCACTGAATTTCTCATTGTCCAAAATGGAATAATTTCTAACAGCTTCATTCTATATGTCAGCCCATTTTTATTCAGCATCCAACATGCCCTAAACCCTGGTGAGACACTAAGGATACAAGAGTGAGTAATACAAACACTTTGATCTCAAGTTGCTCCAAGTGTAGATAAAAACACACACTCTGGTGATACTCTTCCTCCAATACCTACCGCATGTGTGGCCTTAGAGAAAGTCGACAGGCTTCCTGGGACTCCAGTCCTTATCTAAAACCAGGAGTGATGACCATATATTCATTAATGCCAGGCATCAGTGGGAGGCTGGAAGAATTAAACAGGTAAAGATAAGACAGTAAAACACAATATAAATATTATGTACTAATATAATGTTAATGTTGATACTTTCTCAGGTACCCTCACTTTATAGAAAAAAGAGACATTTACAAAGCAATCCTGTCTTTTCATACATCAGAAAATGTCCTAACTGTAAACAAAATGGAGCTGGGTTACCGAGAGAAAAAGCCCCAGGATGTAATTTTTAATCACACAATAATGAAGCAATGTATATCTCAAGAAAATAATCATTTTCTGGAGGAAAAAAAAGAGAATAATAATAGTTCTCAAACACATTATAAAATATAATGACATCATAATGCAAACTTTATTTCGCTAGGCCTAAATCCAAATAAGAAAGATTTACTCCTAAACCAAAGCTGCCCCAAAGCTAGTGGCATCTTTTCATGAAGTAATCATTAAGGGAAAGAATCACTTAATTGGTGAAACTTAAATTCTAAGTTTTTACTATATACAGCTGCTAGATTCAGTTTGCATGAGTTGATCCATGTGCTATCCAAGTATGTTAATAAAAAGTCATACTTAGATTGGTTCAAATGTTTTTCTCTGACAAAATCCAAGCCGTCAGCTGAAAGCTATCGATGTAAGTGCTTGTGTGTATTCCTGCCGAGAAAAGTGCTAATTGTTTGCTTATCTATGTTCAGGCTTATCTCCTAGGTTGGTCTCATGCTTCCCATTGATCCAATTTCCTTCACTGGTGCTATCTGTCCCTGAGCCCACCTAAAGGATAAAAGGGGAAAGAAGACTAAACACATTTCTCCACAAAGGGAGACACTTTTATTTTATTAAAATTTAAAATTAATAAAAATGAAAGTTGAAGTTTCATCAGTTCTCCCCAGACCCGTTCTCCTTCCTCCCTCCCTAGAGGTGGCCACTAAGATGACCCTCATCTGAGGATATCCTGCCACTCCTCATCTTTATCATTTTACTTTATAGCCATATAAACATAAACTGCTAGTAGTGTGTTTAGACTTTTGTAGGTGGAATCGTACTGAATATATTCTATATTCAGACACACTATTGGTTGAGTTTAATCATATATTTAAATGTATATAGTTTATTTTATTTTTATCTTTATTTTTATTTTTTAATTAATTAATTTATTTTTTTAAGACAGGGTCTCGCTCTATCACCCAGGGTAGAGAGCAGTGGTGCAATCTTGGCTCACTGCAACCTCCACCTCCCAGGTTCTAGCGATCTTGCCACCTCAGCCTCCCAAGTAGCTGGGATTACAGGCACGTGTCACCACACCCATCTAATTTTTGTAATTTTAGTAGAGATGGGGTTTTGCCATGTTGGCCAAGCTGGTCTCAAACTCCTGAGCTCAAGCAATCCGCCCACCTCAGCCTCCAAAATCTGGGATTACAGGTACGAGCCACCACACCCAGCCGATCTGTAGTTTATTTTAACCACTTTATGATATTCCAATCTACAAATATTCAATATTTTATCTGCCCATAGATTGACAGTATGTTGTTTCCAATTTTTTCAGTATTGAAAAAAATACAGTCTATCCCGTGGTATACACAGGGTATTGTCTCCAGGACCCCCGAGGAAACCAAAATCTGTGGCATAGTATTTGCATATCACCTACCCACATTCTCCTGTATACTTTAACTCATCTATAGCTTACTTATAATACCAAATGCAATATAAATAGTAGTTATACCATATTTTTGTTTGTATTTTTTTATTGTGGTATTGCTTTTTTTTTTTCTGAATATTCTCCATCCACAGTTGTTTGAACCCGTGGAGGTAGAATCCATGGATATGGAGGCAAACTGTGCTGCCACATTTTTAGGATTTCCTCTCATTTGGTCTTGGGTTCTGTCTTGGGAGAGTGGCCATAAACTCCAGCCTTGCCCTCACGGGGTTCCAGAGGATGGATGGTGGCTGTTCACAGTGTGCCTTTCATGGGATACTTCTTGATCCCGGTTGACGAGCTCATGCCTAGGTGGTTGACCATGAACAGACATTTCTCTCACAGAGAATTTGTTTATATTGGTCGACACCCTTGTGGCTTTCATCTGACCTGTGTCCAGTTTATTCCTATAAGATAGCCACTCCCTAGGAAAACCCTGTACTGGAAAAAAAATTAGGTTTGGATGTGTCAGTCAGGTGAGACACAGAGGAAGCAGCACAACAAAACCCATGAAGTAGTAGAAGCATTTTTATTACTTACAGATCCCAGACAGAAGAGGGCAGCGTGCCTCACAGGGCCAATGGGAAGGGGGAACACTCATGCTCAACCAGTGGGGAGAGATAGAGAATGGGCCAAAGCCTTTTTGGGATCCAGGGTGTTACCCAGGGAGGTTTCACCCAGGGGAAGTTCTAACAGGTTGGTTTACAGCAAGCAGACATGAGTTCCACAGGGTCTTGCTGTGACTGACAGGTAGTCACTGTGGAATATCTGCTCGTCCACATGGGCTCTGGGGGTCAGTGGGGCAATTCTAGTCAATTGCATCCAGCTGTACCATAGAGACGTGGTCACCAGGAGGCAATGGTATAAAGCAGGTATCTGGATCAACCACACTGAGGAACTGGGAAGAGGTAGAGAACTGGAAACCTTGTCAAGAGTGACTGATCCCGCTTCCAGTATGAGAAAGTTAAACTTATATTCAAAATTGGTGCCAAGGCAACATAAAATTATAAGAATTTACTATACACACACATATTTGCGTGTGTGTGTATATACATATATTCTGATTACTGTGGCAGTAATTCTGATTTTATATGTATATAATTATATCATATAAAATAGAATACATATACTTTATATGTATATAATTATATATAATAATTATATATAATTTTTATAATATATATTTTATATTATATATTATATGTACATATTATATATACATGTATAATTTTATATTATATATATACTTATCTAAAATCAGAATTACTGCTACAGGAAAACAATATTTAAAATCATTAATATTTCCCATGAATACAGCTTAATATAGTTGGGAATTTTCATCAAAATACATTCTGATAGGCATTGTTCAAGGAATAAAAATTTCATTTTTGATTTACAAATTATAATTAAAACCTTAAAAATTAGTGCCAAAAATTCAAATTATTTATATGAAAACAAATATAAGTGGGTCTTTTGAGATCTTCTATTTCTGATCATTTACAATGTAAATCTTCTCCATGGACATGAGTGACTGAGAGTTACCTTCATTGCAGAAATATTCCAGACATGTACATGTTCAAGAAATTCCAAGCATATTTCAAGTGGATTTTCTTTACCATATCAAAGACACAAATTTTCTTTAGTGGAGAAGATCCAAAAATCAATTCAAAGTCTATTTGCCTTTTATCTAAGTGAGTTTTAAATGGATCAGAATACCAATTTCTGAAGTGAAATTATTCCGAAATGATGACAGCATTTAAAGAAATTAAGCACTTGGGCCATTTATTTAATTTTTAGTAAAAACAAAAGAACCATGCCTTTTAGAAAAAAAATTATGTTTGTAATTTGCTTTAGCAAATATGGTAACCTATCGGACATAGTAGGACTAAAATATAAATAAAACGTATATACTTTGCCCAAAGCAAATACATAACAAGCAAAGAAAATGTAAATTTCCCTCTGCATAAAAGGGCCTTTGTGCATCTTTGCAAATACAAATCATCCTCATCCTCAAATGATTCAAATTTTGTTACCCAAACAAGCACTTTCCTGGTGCTTCCCCCCTCTCCCATCCCACTCCCAAGCAAAATTAACTCTCTTTATATTGTAAGTTTTATGGATATCTGTGGAAAGTTTTATGACATGATTATCTTCTACCATCAATTACAGCTTTTCTGCTTACTTACAAGATCACCCCAACTAGACTTACTTTATTTCATCTTTAATTCCTCCAAGGTTATCATACAAAGCCTTGCTCAAAACAGCTTCTCATCAGTATTTGTTAGACTGTATTAAGAAGATATGTCTTCTGGCTTTGGCCTTTTTTTCTATCGTAGAGAACCAAAAGCTATACTTTCTGAAGTGATTTTTAAAAATTCTAATACCACATTCATCTGAATGCTTCTCACCAATGGCTACTTGGAGATACTTCAATCATAAATTATTAGCTTGCCTTATCAGTCAAGCAACCCTGAAGTCTAAATTTCATATGGATCTAGGTCAAGTGTCTGCTACTGAAGCTATTACAGAAAACTGGTGAGATTGCTAAAGGAACGATTGTCTGATCCACAAATTGGAAGCAGACTCTTTGCTTCTCCTTTCTCTGCCACTGACTCTGCAATTAGTTCACAGCAAAATCATAATTCCCTCAAGGGGTGGACAGGACCACCCACAGGAGGAAAGCTATTACATGTTAGCAGCTCTGAGAGAAAATGAAAAAATATATACTTGTTGAAAGCAAAAGATTCAAAACTACTATGTAAGTGAGTTTTTTGTAGCACCTGAAGATTTTTCTTTAGCTCATACAGATATAATTATTTAAACAGATGACAAATATAGACCTATAGCCAAACAGTGTTTCTTACACTATTAAAGTGAATATGAACAATCATTCACTCAACAGATATTGCTTTTGTATCTATTGTGTACTTTTTTTTTCCCTGCCTTAAGAAGATAATTGAGTTGGAGAAGAAAGACCAGCCTGCAAGGTTAAATAATAATATCTAACAATGGTGTGAAACATGTTTTAAGAAAGAAAAATATCTAGCAAAGATTTTGATCTATGTTGGTCCTAATATACTAACAATCTATTATTAGTATATTATCATTAATAGCTATCATTAAGTACCACATTAAGTTTTTGTTATAAGTACCATTTTTATCCCCATTTTACAGGGTAGGAAACTGAGGCATGAGAGGTTATGTAGCAATATGTAATAGAGGCAGGATTCACACCCAAGTCTATCTGAGCAAGATCTAAATTCTTGCCATTATACTATAGGTATTTTTTTCTAAATTTTGAGTCATGACAAGTCCATAGCCAATGGCAGTTAATATTTTTATGCTAATGCAAACAATATATATTACTGTTCATTTTCATTGAGTTTTGAATTCATTTGGAATATTGGCCTTTAGTTGTTTCTATAAGAATTATTTTTCTTTTTATATAGGGTTGTGATACACAGATGATTTATGACATGTTGCTAAGATTGAAATCCATTCTCTATTTGCCTGGTGACTTTGTCTGCAAAAAGGTGAGTGCATGCTATTTTTCAAATGCACAACTAATAAATGCGTTTGAGGATTTCAGACATAAGTCAAGAGCATTGTTTAAACAAAATTTGTTCAGGGTGAATTCCATAGTATAGAAATAATTATGATACATAGCTCTGTACAGCAATAATGTGCTCTCAGAGTTCACAAAGGAACAAGACAATATGGATTTCATTACTTATATAGGATAGAAGTGTGGGTAGTCTGAAAAACTGCTTTGTATAAATGTTAATTATCAATCATCACAGCTTATTAATTTCAAATATTTAAAGTGGAGGAAAAAGTTACAGAAGCGATAGGTTCAGCCTTTTTTATGTCTTCGGCAAAATATCATTTACCTTCATTTTGCTCTCCCAAGTAGTGAATAATCAATGCCACATTTTAAAAAACTGTACTGTGCTTTTTATGATTACAAAATAATACATGTTCATTATTTTAAAATAGAAAACACATAAAAACATAAGGACATAAATTTCACCATCCAGTAATAACCACTCTTCATATATTTTGGCCTATCTTTTTATACTGACTGATGGATAGATAAAGCTTGTGTTATAAAAGTGGCATCATAGTGTACATATGTTTTGAAACATGTTTTATCATGTAACAATATATCACATGAACACTTTATATATTAAGTAATCTACAATATGATTTTTTAAAGCTGCATGGTATTTCAGTCTATGGATGTATCAGGATCAATTTTTAAATGTTTGCTATTATAAATAAAATGAACATCCCCTCAGATAAATATTTTTGCATATTTCTGATCACTAACTTGAAGGGAGAGGAAAGGAATGATGACCCTGGGAATTATATCATGAGAGACTAAATCAAAGATAAACTCAATAATCAAAATTTAAAAAGAAAAATGAGTAGTTCAAAAAATGCAAGATGATCCAAGACCTTGGTGAGTTCACAAGTGAATAAAGATGAGAGGCACTTTTATCATTTCAAAATAATGTGTTAAATGCTATGGTCAAAGCAAGCACAAGCTGTTGTAGGACATAAAGGAGGGGCACCTGTCCTTCCTGGTTACTGGTAAGATTTCCTAGAGAAGATGATTTCTGAGCTAAGTCTTGAAAAGTGAATTGGAGTAAACCAAATAAAAGAGGAAATAGGCATTCTGGGTAGAGGAAAGAAGTGTGAGCTAAGGCAAAAAGGAAGGAACTGTGTCTATAGAGGGAATGCAGGGAACTATAATAAGGTAAATGTTAGAACAATTTTAGAATGATTTATTCCACAAAACTCAGTAAATACTTCTCAATATGATGAGCCAGAAACAGTGGCGGGCACTGAGCAAAAAAAAAGATGGTTCTTGTCCTTTATGGGCCTACCTTTCTAGTGCTGTGGTATTCAATTCACAGTGCACATCAGAATCACCTGAATGAAGATGTCTGGGCTCCACCCCTCAGTGATTGATTTGGTCTAGATGGAGGCCATATGCCAGTATTATTTAAAAGCTCCTATGCGATTCTAAAATGCAGCCAAAACTGAGAACCACTGGCTTCATGGGAGAGACAAGCAATAAACAAGTGAAATTAAGTCAATGCATGATTCCAAAATGTGCTAAGTTGTATAAAGGGAAAATAGAAGTTGCCAGAAGAGTATGTAGTGGCAAAGACACTTAATTTAGATCCAGGGTTGGGAGATGGGGAGGTTATTAGGTTGTCAGGAGTGACCTTTGAAAAATCTAAAGATAAATAGTTCTTTAGTTTTTTAAAAAAAAGTGGACAGGATGGCATTTTTTATGAGGACTTGGAGCCATGAGCCAAGAGGCAAGATGGAGCTTGGCATATCCAAGGAACAGAAGCAAGTGAGTGATGGAGACTGTGGTGAAAGACAAAGTCAAATGGAGTATGAGGTACTTCAAGGCATCAGGAGGAGATGCCAAGTACACAGTGAAAATCAGTCTAATGAGATAGGATGGAACTAGGGGTTACTGGAAACTGTAATATAAAAGAAGCAGACTTCAAGAAAAGCTCAAGGAAAGGTCAGAGAAGAGGGCCTTGCCTCTAACGTTGAAGAGCTCCATTGTTCGTGGAAGAGATCAATGAAGAAAAGTCAGAGAGGGCAACTGAGAATGAGCTTTCAGAGATGAAGGGGGAAAATGGAAGAGAGATTATGATAAAATGGGAACCAAGAATATACAATCCCACACAACTTAGTCCAAGTTAAAAGAAGGCAGATTGGTGATATGAAATCAATTTTATTAAAATGGGAAATACAAGCCATAGTGCAGTCCAAGAAACCCCTTGGGGGCAGTGGTGTACTGAAATGACATGACTTTAATGCACCAAAACACGTCCTTTCATTTGGGGCCAGTAGCAACAGAGATTGAAAATTGTGATAACTCACATAAACTTTAGCACCTGTGCCCCTAAGCAGTGCAAATTTGTTTAACAAAGTATGAAATGCAGAGTAGATGCAGCCTTCTCATTTCTAATTTCTTCTTCATATCACATTCATCACTCAGTAACAAAAACATCAGTGGAGACAAATGAGGCAGGAAAGGGAATAAGTAGGTGGGAGAGTAGAAACGAGGGGACACCAGAATGACAAGTCACATTTCTTTAAGAGTGGATTTACATGATAGTAGATATTGACAGAGAAGAAAGGCTGTTACTTACAGGACTTGAGACAGCTGAATTCAGCTTTGTTTTGCTTATTGTTTTCACAAAATATTGAAGGCAAGGGGAAGGAAAAAAATACGTTCAATTTGAGGTTATCTATATAATTTAAGAGATGACAGCATTTGGGGCCAAGTTTGCTGACCTACTTAATCCCCAGGATGGTTCAGAAATTGATTGAGTGGTAGCTTGCGCTGGTTGAAAGAGTGGGAGTTTTCTTCAGATGCTCTATGGCAGGGCAGAAATCACCTAGAGCTCTTGTTAAAGCACAAATTTCTGGGACCTCATTCCCCAAAATCCTGATTCATATTTCTGCAGTAAGAATTCTCAGTAAACTGAGAATTTGCACCTCCAAACAAGCTCCTAGTGATGCTGATGCTGCTGACCCAGGAACCGCACTTTGAGTAGCACTGCTCTTTTCTGATGGGGTGCCCTTGAGTGTCATAAAGCCCTCATGAGCCTTAGAAATAGCTTCCTACACAGAAACGCTGAAATTTTGAAGGGCACTATCTCCAGGGGTTACCTCACTCTACATGAAGCTCTTGGTTTTTCATACTTTCTCCAAATTAGTCCGCACACTAAAAACCAGAGCTTGGTTCAATCTTATTTTGCACATACTGTCAGCCCTTATTCTCTGAGGAATGTCTACTTAATTTGAATGCTAATTAAACTTGCAGAAAAGGCTTAAATTAGCCTAGAAATATGCAAGAAATAGTGGAAGATTTGGTTCGTTGATTATGCCAGATCTCCTTGGAAAATTATTGAAATGATCATTAAAAAATAATTAAAAGAGCTGAACTGTATTTAAGTACCCACTATGTACTTCTACCTCCAGTCAGTTGTAATAACTGCCTTTGAAAAATCATTCCAGTTCCTTGAGAATTACTTCATGCAAAGAATAAGGAATATGACCCTGTCCTCATCATTACTTCCTAAAGTATCTCTTGGAAAACTAATTTTCAGACATCTTGACTTATTTTTTAATTCATTCATGGCTATTTTATTGGTTTTTAAGAGATCATTTCTGATATTGGAATCACCGTTAGATATGGTCTGTCTTCATGTATTATATAGAGTCAGATGACATAGGTGCTGCTAGTTCTGGCGGCTGTCACCTGCGAGCCTTATAAGTTTGCTCAAGACACTTAATTTTTTAAACCTCGACTACCAATTTTTAAATAAGAGTAATGATACCTTTCCTACTTGACTTCACTTGGATTTTTGCAAGAATTAGATGAATTAATATCTATGAAATGCTTTACAGCTATAAAGAAGCATGTTCTGCTAGAACAAATATAGCAATTAAAATAAGGAGCTATGTAAATGTCAGATAATGTAATGATTTTTTAAAGTAATATGCAAAGACATGATATTGTTATTAGCATTAATAGTATGTAAATAAATATAAGATCCATCTATATTGGAATTTCTACTTTTATCTGTTTTTCAGTATAAATATATGCTTAATATTTTGCACAGGCCAGGTGCAGTGGCTCATGACTGTAATCCCAACACTTTGGGAGGCCAAGGCGGCAGGATCACATAAGTCCAGGAGTTCAAGACAAGCCTGGACAACATGGCAAAACCCTGTCTCTACAAAAAGTACAAAAATTAGCCAGACATGGTGGCTTATGCCTGTGGTCCCAGCTACTCAGGAGGCTGAGGTGGGAGGATCACTTGAACCCAGGAAGCAGAGGTTGCAGTGAGCTGAGATCATGCCACTGCACTCTAGCCTGGGCAACAGAACAAGACCCTGTCTCAAAACAAAAAAAAAAAAAAAGCAAAATTTTAATTTAAAAATGTATTTTGCCCAGTGCAAAACTGAAACATATTTCTTGCATTGCCCAGTTAGGAGATGTGGGTTCTAGGCTTCCTTCGCTTCTAATTACTGAGTCATATAACTTTAGCTAATTGGCTAAGCCAATCTGTGCCTTTGTTTTAATTTTTGTAAAAAGGAAATAATAGTACTTACTCTACCTTCCTTGTAAGAGTAATGGGGAGATAAAATAAGAATTTCAGCTTCCTGGATGTTAACTAAAAGGTGGAGTCTGATAACTTTAAACACAACCCGGCAATTATAAAGCAACAATAGTTGATGTTCAGGAAAATAAACCTAGGTGTATGGAAAGACTTTAAAATCTCCCAGAGAACAGTTAAGTTATATTTTCCTCATTCATAAATGAGTGTATCCTATATGTCAAGCCTGCGTTCAGCACTGGAACAAAGTAGACATTCTCTCAGCCATCTCAGAGAGTAAACTACAATCAATATTTTTTTTCTTCCAAAGAATGATGTAGGCTAAATATTTTTAAAAATAAAAAATAAAAATATCTTTTAATCTCGAGTTGATTTTAGTGTATTCTAATTCTTTCAAAGTATGGTTAATGATAATATTTGATTAACTCAAATAACCCAGTCCCCTCCTAAGCCAAGTAAGTGAATTTATTGTATTAATGCTATTTTTTTTTATAGCTCAAGGTGATCAAGGCACTACTCATTCAGACATGTAGGTACTACTAGCCAAATAGTTTGCCTAGTGTTATGCAATCTGGCCTATTTAGAGTTTAACAGCCTTTCTTGACCTAAGTGCCATTTAGGTCTCTTGTAAGACATTTATTCTTTTTGGAAGTTAGAGCGAGAAGATGTGTTCCAAGGGCCTGGTAACCACCCACTAGTTTGGTGATTTACTTGTAAGAACTCATACAATTCAACATAAAGTTATATTTATGGCTTAAGATTTATTATAGCAAAGGATAAAATGCAGGAATAGCAAGAAAAAGATATACATGGGCAAACACGAGAGAAATCAGACACAGGCTTACTAGGTCCTATTTCTATGAGGGTCACATAGATGCATTTTTCTCTCCCGTGGACCACAGAAACATGAGCAAAATATCTCCACCGGGGGAAGCTCATGTTGAGTCTTGGGTCCAATGTTCTTAAATGGGGCATATAGCTGCATGACCAGACGTGATTCAGACTTTCAAACTATGTACGAGGTACACATCATAAATCTTTGTGATTATATTAAATAGTGTTGACAGCCTGATACATCCTGCTATACTGGCTCAGGAATACAGAATAACACCATTAACCAGTGGCTATGTGAACATTCCAGGAGTTTAATTCTTAGGGCTTGAACAAAGATCATTGCCCTGGTCCCAAGAGTCCCCAAAGATAGGCAAGAACTGAGTAAAACAACCTGTTGCATTAATGCTTTATCTCGTTATGGAATACTAATAATAACTCAAAGATCTCCTATGCCCCAATTCCCCAAATCAGACCTCAATGCCATGGGTAGAAGAATAGAATTGACCTTTGAAAGGCTGCAGTCTATGCTCTTTGGCTAGACCAAGCAACTTCTTCCAAGCATAGTGGTGGTCATCAAAGCCAGGTTCGACCATGCTTAAAATCAATTACTTCCTCTACACAGGGTCCTTCCTAAAGCAATGTGCTAACTGAAATATCTTCATGTATCCAAGGGAGGCAAACAGTACTCATGTGTTGAGAAGTATCATCTTCCCAATCATTTTCTTTCACATGATATGTTCAACCAATGTCTGTAAATACTTTAAGTCTTAAGATAATTAATTTTACACTAATGTTCTTTGCTTCCTTCGTTTATATTTACTCCTCTAAAAGAGTTTATATTTCTTAATTTACAGCATAATTATCAAGAATAAAGTAACTACCATTTCCTCTTTATATTTAAAATGTAGGGAGAAATTGGCAAGGAAATGTATATCATCAAGCATGGAGAAGTCCAAGTTCTTGGAGGCCCTGATGGTACTAAAGTTCTGGTTACTCTGAAAGCTGGGTCAGTGTTTGGAGAAATCAGGTATCTGAAAGATACTTCATAAATATTGAAGTCCATTATTTCTTATAAAAGAAAAGTCTTAGGTAGTAAAATAAGTAAAGTTCCTGCTCAGATTTATCAAAGGTTTGATTGTGCTGAGAGCATTCGTAAAATATGGATTTTCATATTTCTATTCATTCCTTCAACAAAGAGACCTGAGGAAAAGAACTGGGTCATTCAGCTCTTTAGTCCAGGACCTAGAGCGGTGCCTGGCATAAAGCAGGTTCCCAGTATATGTTGAATGGATGTGCAAATGAATTAGTTAATGAGAGAAGAGGTTTGGAGGGTTCATTCTTACCAGATTGTTGGAAGACTTGAATGCCTTGCTAACAAGGGGGTCTTGAGTAGGCTAGTGCTGTGATCATAGCTGTGGTACCAAATTTCCTGAGTTTAAACTCCAGTTTCACCACTACTGGCTTTTTTCCTCTGTTACTTGTCCCCACTGTTCCTCAGTTTCCTCACCTTAATAATTAGGATAATAATAGAACATATCTTAAAGTGTTGGTAAATGAGTTAATTCACTAAAAGCACTTAGAACACTGCCTGGCATCTATTAAGAACTCAATAAATATTAATTATTTTTACCATTGTTTCTTATTGGCCAGGAAAAGTTTATCCCAGAATAAGAAAGTCCCCAAGAGGAAAAATATAGACAGCAAATTTAAGCATTTTGTGGGCTAAACACTTCTATATGCATTATCACATTTATTCATTATTCAACCAAAAATATTCATTGAGTGCCTAGTATGTGCTAGATTGTCAGGTATTGCTCTTAACTCTAGGAATAAACGATATAAAAATATTAGACAAGATATGGCCCCTGACAGAGCTTATAGTCCAGTCAGGGAAAACTGATAATAAATAGTTCATTAGCTAGACAAGATGAATTCACATTGTAGTAACTACTATGAAGGAAAAAATGGTTAGAAAGTAACAGGACACAACTTAGATGCAGTGGTCAGGAATGACCTCTCTAGGGAGATAATATTTGACCTGAGATTTGAAAAAGTAAAGGATCAGCCATTCGGAATTGGGGGAAGAGCCTCTCTGATTACCAAAGGGCTAGAGGTAAAGCAAGTGTGTCTGGTCAAGGGGTAGAAAGGTCAATATGGCTGGAGTACAGTGAATAAGAACACTGGGGAGATGAGGCCAAATAGGTGAGCAAGACCCAGATAACATGGTCTTTTACACCATGATAGGAATGTATGTCTTTTTCTAAATATGAATGAATGCCAGTAGAGGGTTTTAGGCAAAAGAATGGCACACTCTGAATTATTATTTTAAAAGACGACTTCAACAGCTGTGCGGAAAAGATACAGTAGAGGAGCAAGAATGAATAGAGACCAGTTAGAAGTCAACTGCGGTGGCTCAAGCAAAAGATGATGGTGTCTGGAACTGGGATACTGGCTCATACGATGAGCAGAAGAGTACCCTGTCAGGCAGTTATTAATATATTCATTTCATAACTGAGAAAATTGCTATCCCAAGATGCCAAGTACTATATCTTGCCCAGGACACCATTGCTAATGAATTATAGGGACAACATTCAAACCTGGGTCTCCATGGATCGGGGTCCAGTGATCTTTATACCACATCACAGAAGAAATTTCCAGTCTCTAATTTCATAGCTGCTAAGAAGTTATCTTCGTGTTCCAGAAATATGGATAATTTTAGATGACTTCGTATTAGCATCATTAGGGTTTCTTTGGAATGTTGAAGCATGTTATTTCTCTGTTGTTAATGTGGCTTCTCTTTTTAATTTTTTTTCTCCTTGTTTAACGACTGATTATTGTTAAGGTGATCCTCTGAGGATCTTGCTCTTGGGCAGTGGTGGAAACACTTCTCAGAATGTACAAGACCTGAGTTCTTTGCCTGTTTTCTATCATTTCCTTCCTGGGAGTCCTTGCAAAAGTGATTTAATATTTTGTGACTTAATAATCACTGTAATCTTCAAGGTCACGAAACATACAACAGTTTTATCTGAAACACTGCAGAAATTAATTAGCTGACCTTTCCCAAGGGTTGAGTACTCCCTGAAGAATAAGCTTTATAAATACAAGTATGTTAATTGTTGATATTATCATCACAGGAGGAAATACCCTAGGAATTGAATCCAGGTGTTTCTGAGTTGCAACTGAAAGTAATCCTAGATTCCTGACAGCAGCTTCTCAAATAAATCTCCTATTACCCATTTGGTTTCTAAGGCCAAACTGAAACCAGTAGAACAGACAAGCTTTAAACTTGCTCAGTAGTTTGGTTGATTCAAGTAAAAGGGAGATTTTTGCCTTGATTCTCTTTTTGGCTGTGGTTATGGGGAAACAGGATGCATCTGCCTATTTCCAGATACCCACAGGCTTCACAGGCCCACAGCTGTCATACGCCCCTGAAGCTCTAGTCATTTATTCCAGAGCTGGAGGTATGCCTGCCAAACATCCAGATACTGGAAAGATCTAGTAATAGTGTTTACTACTCAAAAATGCTGTGACCTTTGTTAAAATGAGCTAAATGCAGCACTATCATGTAGCCTTTAAAAGAGTTCTTTTTCCTCAGGAGAAAAAAAATAAAGAAAAAAATTAAGGGCTTTCAAGGACATTATATATTAATCCAAAAGAGCAAAACCCTGACTAAAATACAGATTTACAGCCTGTCATTGAGAAAACCCAGACCACATTTCCAATTATCATCTGAAGAGCGCAGATACCCCATTTCTAAAAGAGAGACCCAGGGTCTACTGAGAGATGGCCTTGTGGTGGTTCCAACTCCATCATTTTCCTTACACGTACATTTAGTCCCAAGTCTTATTCACTGAATGTATTTAACCACTTCCTGTCTGCATTCTGTTTCTGTTAAAATGTCATTTTTCTTAAAACACATCCGAGTTTTTATTCTTGTGTTGCCACTATGATTTCAATAGGATTTTCTATTGGTTTCATCTCTCTTTGGAATATCCTCCCCCTGGAAATTTTTCATTCCTCCTTCAAATGCCACCTTTTTGAAGCCATCTTTAACCACTAAAACAACTAGTTACTCTTTATTCTATGCTTCCATAGCCTTTCATTCATGCATTTATTACAGTAATTACTACTGATTTATAATTAATTTGTTCAGACAGGTCTCTCCAACAGACTGAGCTACTAAAATATAAGAACTAGAGGCTGGGCGCAGTGGCTCATGCCTGTAATCCCAACACGTTGGGAGGCTGAGGCGGGCGGATCACAAGGCCAGGAGATGAAGACCGTCCCGGCTAACACTGTGAAACTCCGTCTCTACTAAAAATACAAAAAAAAAAAAAAAATTAGCCAGGCGTGGTGGTGGGCACCTGTAGTCCCAGCTACTCGGGAGGCTGAGGCAGGAGAATAGCCTGAACCCAGGAGGCAGAGCTTGCAGTGAGCCGAGATCGCACCACTGCACTCCAGCCTGGGTGACAGGGCAAGACTCTGTCACAAAAAAAAAAAAAAAAAAAAGAACTAGAATTTATCCATCTTCATATCACCAGCACCTACATAAACATTATACACTAAGTGGTGATTTTTACTTATATCTTGCCTCCATTCAAAAATAATTTGCAACAGCTCTTCAGCAATTTTTAATTAATTAAGTACCTAATTGTGATTTGATAGAAACAAAAGAAAATTATATTTGGGTCCCCTTATGGCATAGTGTGAAAGTGACTCAAAGAAGGCTATGTATTCCTTCTTTGCCAGGAACAGTGCCAGTCATGAGGGTACAAAGGAGAACAAGAAACAATCACTGTCCTCAAGGGCCTTAGAAGAGACTTCAATACCAGGTGATTAAATATATGGATTGTGTCCCAGGAAGAGAGTGTGTACAGGATGCTTTGAGGACAAAGTTTTCACAAAGACCAGTGCATCCTTTGGATTTGGCAATTACTAGAGGTTATTTGGGAATCAAAAGCTGAACTTTTATCGGGTGAAATCCACCCCCGATATTTCATGTAGGTTCTTTTCTATTTTCCTTAAGTGTCGGCCGGTCTGAGAAATAAAGGGACAGAGGACAAGAGAGAGAAATTTTAAAGCTGGGTGTCCAGGGGAGACATCACATGTCGCCAGGTTCTGTGATGTCCCACAAGCCGCAAAACCAGCAAGTTTTTATTAGTGATTTTCAAAAGGGGAGGGAGTGTACGAACAGGGTGTGGGTCACAGAGATCACATGCTTCACAAGGTAATAGAATATCACAAGCCAAATGGAGGCAGGGTGAGATCACAGGACCACAGGACTGGGGCGAAATTAAAATTGCTAATGAAGTTTCGGGCACGCATTGTCATTGATAACATCTTATCAGAAGACAGGGTTTGAGAGCAGACAACCGGTCTGACCAAAATTTATCAGGCGGGAATTTCCTCGTCCTAGTAAGCCTGGGAGTGCTATGGGAGACTGGGGCTTATTTCATCCCTACAGCTGTGACCGTAAAAGACAGCTGCCCCCAAAGTGGCCATTTTAGAGGCCTATACTCAGGGATGCATTCTCTTTCTCAGGGATGTTCCTTGCTGAGAAAAAGAATTCAGCAATATTTCTCCCATTTGCTTTTGAAAGAAGAGAAATATGGCTCTGTTCCGCCTGGCTCACCGGCGGTCAGTTTAAGGTTATCTCTCTTGTTCCCTGAACATTGCTGTTATCCTGTTCTTTTTTCAAGGTGCCCAGATTTCATATTGTTCAAACACATATGCTGTACAACAATTTGTGCAGTTAACGCAATCATCACAGGGTCCTGAGGCGACATACATCCTCCTCAGCTTATGAAGATGATGGGATTAAGAGATTAAAGTAAGGCAGGCATAGGAAATCACAAGGGTATTGATTGGGGAAGTGATAAGTGTCCATGAAATCTTCACAATTTATGTTCAGAGATTGCAGTAAAGACAGGCATAAGAAATTATAAAAGTATTAATTTGGGGAACTAATAAATGTCCATGAAATCTTCACAATCCATATTCTTCTGCCATGGCTTCAGCCGGTCCCTCCGTTTGGGGTCCCTGACTTCCCGCAACAAACCTTCAGTGGTCCTCAAATGATGTGTGCACACAGGTCAGTCCTATAAACCCCTACTGAGGGTTATGTAAAGGATAATTGACATGATGCCTGTAGTGGGTTGAATGGTGTCTCCCACAAAGATAAATCCATATCCTAATCCTAGGAACTTGTGTATGTGACCCAACTTGAAAAAAAGGGTCAGGGTCTTTGCAGATGTAATTAAGTTAAGGATCTCAAGATGAGATCATCCTGAATTATCTTGAAGGGCCCCAAATCCAATGACAAAGAGCGTTCTTTTTCCTAAGGACACTTTTTATAAGTGTCTTTATAAAAGAAATAAGAGGAGAAGGCCATGTGAAGACTGAAGGCAGAAACTGAAGTATTGCAGCCATAGCCAAGAAATGCCTGGCAGCACTAGAAGCTGGAAGAGGCAAGAAAAGATTTTTCACTGGAGTCTTTAGAGGAAACACAGCCCTGCTGATATTTTGATTTTGGACTGCTGGCCTCCAGAACTGTGAGATAATAAATTTTTGTGGTTATAGGTCACTTGTTTTGTGATAATTTGTTATAGCAGCCCTAGGAAACTAATACAATTCCAAATTATTGAAATTGTTCACTTTCAAAATTTTACTGGGGATAAACAAAAGCATGCTTAACACTCTACTTCACCCTACATGGCCACTCCACCTCCAACAACTGTCAATCCTACCACCGAAGAAAGTCTCAAATCATTTGTATCTTATGTTCTCCACTGCCACTACTTCAGTTCATCCATCTCTCACTGGACAACTGCAGTGGCTTACTTCAAGTCACTCAAATCCAATAACCATATCCTCCACAATCAGTCTCCACTCTGCAGCCAGAGGGATCTTTTGGAAACACAGATCTGATCGTATCACTGCCCTCCCACTTAAAACCATTGAATGTTTTCATGCCATTTTTAGGAATAAGAACAAAGTGATTTTCCTTACCTATGAGATCCTGTAGAGTCTACCCCTGCCTACCTCTCTACTTCAGGTTGCACCTGACTCGCCTTGCTCTATTTTATTTTATTTTATTATTTTATTTATTTGAGATGGAGTCTCACTCTGTCGCCCAGGCTGGAGTTCAGTGGCACCATCTTGGCTCACTGCAACCTCCACTTCCCATGTTCAAGCGATTCTGCAACCTCAGTCTCCCAAGTAACTGGGATTACAGGTCTTGCCATCGTGCATGGCTTTTTGTATTTTTGTAGAGACGGGGCTTCACCATGTTGGCCAGGCTAGTCTTGAACTCCTGACCTCAGATGATCCACCTGCCTCGGCCTCCCAGAGTGCTGGATTACAGGTACGAGCCACCGTGCCTAACCATCCTTGCTCTCTTTAATCCAGACACCCATTGTCTTCCAATTCCTTGAATGCACCACACTCTATCCAGTCACAGGGAGTTTTTTGCACATTCTATTACCCTGCCTGGATGCTTTCCCCACCCTTTTACCAAGATCTCAACTTCTTTCAGGCCTTCCTGGATTCCCCACTATAGGGCCCTCCCAGGTCTCCTTGCTGTACACTTTCATCCAATGATGTTCCTTTCTTTTGGAGCACTTACCTTTGTAACTATACATGCATTAGTGCATTTATTTATTTCTTCAATGTTTTTCTTCCTTCCTAAATTGCAAGCACCAGAACTACCACCTATGGCTGTGCCAAATGTTCTCTGCACCAGAATGTCCAAAGAGGAACCGGGAGGGCAGGAACCCGGTTCTCACTCCACTTCTGAGCCATGAGCCCTGGCTGTTGTGCTCCCTCTCATGCACAGTTACCTTTCACTCTGTGAAAGGAGGCATTCTTCTAGCCAAGCACAGGACTGCACATGCTCAGAAAAGCCACATTGTTTTTTATTATACTTTACATTCTGGGGTACATGTGCACAACATGCAGGTTTGTTACATAGGTATACATGTGCCATGTTGGTTTGCTGCACCCATCAACTCATTTACATTAGGTATTTCTCCTAATGCTATCCCTCCCCCAGACCCCCACCCCCTGACAGGCCCCAGTGTGTGATGTTCCCCTCCCTGTGTCCATGTGTTCTCGTTGTTCAACTCCCACTTATGAGTGAGAACATGCGGTTTTGGTTTTCTCTCCTTGTGATAGTTTGCTAAGAATGATGGTTTCCAGCTTCATTCATGTCCCTGCAAAGGACATGAACTCATCCTTTTTTATGGCTGCATAGTATTCCATGGTGTATTTGTGCCACATTTTCTTTTTCCAGTCTATTATTGATGGACATTTGGGTTCATTCCAAGTCTTTGCTATTGTGAATAGAGCAGCAATAAACATACGTGTGCATGAAAAGCCCCATTTTTATAGTTTGCATGAAGACACTTTACACAGGCCCCCAGGGGTCCTGGTAGACACCATGTGGTTTGTTCTATACTCTATCCCAAGCCCTTAAGGCAGTGGCTCTTCCACATAAGTGCCTAATAAATAGTTATTGAATAAATAAGTGAATGTAATTATCTTTCTATCTTTGTGAATGTACAAATGCACATTCATTTTTGTCGTGAATATGCATATTCAGCCTTGTGCCCTTTTTGTCAGTTTTCATTATAAGAATTACACTGCTATACTTATCTTTGTAAAATTACTTTCTTTTCTTTTATTTATTTGAGGTTTAATTCCCAAAAATCGGAATAAGTAGGCCAAAAGGTAGAAGCATTTCTATAACTCTTGTAATATATGGGCAGATTATTTTCCAGAAAAAATTGAACCAATTTGCATTACAAACCACAATGTATAGCTATTTTTCTTTAGTATTACTGATATTACTTTATTATCCCCATTGCCATTGCATTTTAATAGGTTATTTTAATTTGCAGTTCTCTAAATAGTGCCTGGAAATAATAGTTCCTCCATAAATATTTGCTAAATGAATTAATTTCCTATGGGCCTGTTTATTTTCATAAACGTGGTCATTTACCTTCTGCATTTCTTTCATTGTTCACCATCCTTTTTTCATCACAGATAACAAGTTATTGAGTAGAATTCAGGCATCAATATATTCTTGTATGTTTTAGATATCTGTTTGTCATTCAAAACATTTAAATTGTCTTTTCCCCTACTACATTAGTCAAATCACCTATCTGAGAATTTCTTTTTTGATATTTACTTTATATCAATGTGAAATGGTCAAATATTTTGACAAATCATCTTAAAACTCATTTTAACCTTTAAACCATTATTGTCTATTTCTTCTGAATATGCAGTTTTTAAAATCGGGGTACCAGAGGAGACTTCTAGGTCTTTGGACTATTTTGATTCCGTATTCTTACTCTTCATCAGAATAACTCAGTTATTCCTTTTTTCCCCTTTCCTAAAAGGCAGAAATAGTAGACACAATAGGAGATTAAAAGTATGAGCAGAGATAAGACTTGATTAATACTGAAAGAGAAAACTTCATTTTCATTTTTTTCCTATCTCAAACCTGTGAGCACTACCTGTGTTAAGAATACATATTTACATTTTCACTACATCCTTTTGAATATTGTCTCTTTAATTGTATAGCAGCTTTTTGCTTAGCATGAAAAGCATACCTCATCTAAGTCCCACAATATCCCACTGAACAAATATACATCAGTGTCATTGCTTAAATATTCATTCAAATATCCTCAGGATTCCTCCTAAAGTAACTTTATCCAGTGCTAAATCAAGGCTTTTTGCCACCATTTGGAACAGCAGAGAGGAAGTAAAGATTCTGAGAGTCATACCTTGACGTGTCTTATCACACCAGACTGTTTGGATTCCTCCCTTATTTTTCCTAATCTCCATGCACAAATCTGTATCATTAAAACAACAGCAATAACTTCATTGGCATCACTAGAGTTATGGTTAAAGAAAAGACCTCTTGACTTGAAGTCAGGTCTTGTCTTAGATTTTAATTTCAGTGATGAAATTCTTAAGTATTTGTTCTTGAACAATTCACTTAACTGATTCTGGACCTCAGTTCCATGTCTGTAAGTATAGGTTAAGAACCTGCCTCACCAGCCGGGTGCGGTGGCTCACGCCTGTAATCCCAGCACTTTGGGAGGCTCAGGCGGCCGGATCATGAGGTCAGGAAACCGAGGCCATCCTGGCCAGCATGGTGAAACCCTGTCTCTACCAAAAAAAAAAAAAAAAAAAAAAAAAAAAAAAAATACAAAAATTAGCTTGGCGTGGTGGCACGTGCCGGTAATCCCAGCTACTCTGGAGGCTGAGGCAGGAGAATCGCTTAAACCAGGGAGTCGGAGGTTGCAGTGAGCCGAGATCGCACCACCGCACTCCAGCCTGGCGACAGAGCAAGACTCCATCTCAAAACAAACAAACAAACAAAAAAGCTGTCTAAAGCCAGGGGCAAGCGGGAGGCTGGGCCTGCAGACATCCCTCAGCAGGTGTCCCGGTCAGGGACACACTCGCTGCCCTGCGCTTTGCATCCCTCTCAGGGTGAAGGTGACAGTGGACCCAGACCCTTCCCTGGTCTACCGATCTGAAGTGGACCCAGAGGCTGCCAAAGACAAGGCCGGCTTCCAGAACTACGTGTTGGGTCCCCTCCTGGACCATGTCTTTACCACCTACAAGCTCATGCACATGCACCACACAGTGGATTTCGTCAGGAGCAAGCACGCCTGGTTTGGGGACTTTTCCTACAAGAAAATGAAGGTCGTGGAGCCCGTGGACCTGGTACATGGGCTGGTGGACGAATCAGACTCAGGCGTAGACTCCCCCACTCCTTCCAAGCCTTCCAGATGGCGGAGGACATCGGAAAAGGTCACCCAGGCAAGGACTGGTTCCAGCTTGTTGGGCTTCTATGACCTAGGGAAGGTCCTGGCCCTGTTAGGGGAGCCCCAGTGGGCGATCGTTGGAGACACATTCCCTGTTGGATGCTGTCCCCAGACCTCCGTGGTTTTGTAACTCCACTTTTCAGGACAATCCCGACCTCCAGGATCCTCGATACAGCACAAAACTGGGCATGTATTAGCCCCACTGTGGGCTCGGCAGGGTCCTCATGTCCTGGGGCCATAATGAGTACTTGTACCAGGTGATGATGTTCAACAAGTTCTCGCTCCCACTGGAGGCTTCCTACAAGATCCGATTCCACTCCTTCTGCCCTGGCACACAGGCGGTGACTACTAGCAGTGGTGCAGCAAGCAGGACCTGGCCATGCTGCCCTGGGTCCAGGAGTTCAATTTGACCAACTTCCCTGACCTGCCAGACGTGGACAAGCTGCAGCCCTACTACCAGGGGCTCATTGATAAGTACTGCCCTGGCATCCTAAGCTGGTGATGCTCCTGCCACCCTCACCACTGCTGGATGACAGGCCTGGCCCTCAGCGTGCCTGGTGAGGTCTAGCCATGGGCAGACAGCCACCATCAGGCTCCACCTCAGTGGGGAACCCCACTCGCCCCTTATAGCCACCACCTGTCATGGCCATTTGTACCTAGTGGCAATAAAGACCTCAAAGGAGAGAGAAAACAAAACAAAACAAAAAACCTAGCTCACCAAAGTGATATGGTCATTACATAGGAAAATAAAGGGATTTACTTTTAAAAAAAAACTTTAAAACTGTAAACTTTGTCAAATATTTGATATAGTTACCTGGTTTTTACTCCAAAGAAACATTTAGTTATGCTAGTGTATTAGTATTGGCTTCTTTGATACAGTATTTTCCAGCCAAAGTACCATAGTTAAGTATTCTTCTGGGCATGCGAAGGAAGATAAATAAACAGAGCATGGAATAAAGCATCCACATTATCCTTTTTCTCCTCTTTCCTTCCTTAGAAGTTGTACCCAGATTCTTCATCGCTCATCCACTTCTCTAAGGCCAATTCAATTCTGAAATCGAGACCTGCTAAGGGGAAAAGGGGCTAAGCATTTTACATCTGTAATATCTAAACTCTCTAATTTTGTTAAAAATCTGTATGTGCAGACATTCCCCAAAATGTTTTACAGAAAAAAAATCTAGGCTAACATGTGTTTGCCATTCAGTAGTTTTATGAATATCAAAGTATCTGCAAAGAGCAAAAATCCCAGGCAGAGGTGGCCTTAGAACATCCTCTGATATTTGCTTAGCCATAAAAGTTTTGCTAGAATTTATTTTTAGTCAAGTTTTAAAATTGTCAAGGAATAAAGTGTTTCCTATTAATGTTGACAAAGATAAAAGGATATCTCAGAAAAAGTCTACACAGGTTATCTAACCTCATGTTTCCCAAATAAAACCCAGTTGGAAATTTGCTTAATGAGAACAAATATTTGGAGTTTTAATCCCTTACTCAGCATTGAATGTGATGTTCTTTCCATTGATAGCATGTAGAGTTAGTTTATATATATATATATATATGGAAATAGTTCTACATGATAAAATGAATTTAGACCAGAACCTTCTTTATTTTAGGAAACATTTTCATTTCTTACAATTATTAAAGCGTTAATCATTCTAAATTGCATCTGCTTAAGAATGCTGCCTGACTAGGTTTGCATCCATGTGCCACAACTTATGAGCTATGTATCTCCAGGCAAGTTACTCAACTGAGACTTCATTTCTTCATCAGTCAAAATGGAGAAACACTAATACATGACCACCTCATAAGACTGAAAAGTATTATGTGTATTAATACATAAAAAAGAACTTGGGAAAATATCTCGCTCATAGTAAGCACTCAATAATATTATCTATTAATGTTACTATTACAATATTCTTAGTAGTAATAATATTTGCTAATTGGCTATCTGCATACACACTTACCCCATGCCTAGATTACAAACAGCTTGAGGGCAGGTGTTAGTCATCTTTATAGCCCCAGAAGTTGGCAGAGTATCTAGCCCATTGTAGACTATGCTATTTCTATGTACTCCTAATTTATCTTTTTCCTTTTCTTTTCAATTTATACAGTGAATTCTTTATCTTCCCTTGCATGATTGGCCTTCAAAGCACAGTCATCTGTACAATATTGGATGCATCCAAAAAAGTACTTATCAAAGCCTCGCTGAGAAAGACAATGTTTAAAACAGATTGTTTGTTTCTCTGAATATTCTAAATGTATACCATTGATCATGTCTGAGCAATAAAGAGAGAGCTGGGTATCTGGAATGCATTGTACTGACCTATCTCCTTCCATCCATAAACTCACTCTTACTGAACTTTACTTGAAAGTGATTGATCACCTTTACCGGGGGCTCTATTACAAATGCTCCTAGCAAGCTTATTGTTGTGTCTATTGCAAGAATATGAAGTTTTCTACCACTTCGCAGAATGGCCCTTTTACTAAGCCCTTCAGGAGATATTTCTGCCTGTCTTCAAGCCAACACTGGATCCATTTTTATGGTACAGAAGGCTTACATCTAAATTTGAAGCCCCACTGTGACAAAGTGTTCATTTTTTTATGAATTCCATTTTATGTCCCCATTCTTGTTTTTGTTTTGCTCCTACATTCAATTTATGCTCTTTTGTATTCTACTTTTCCTTGTGAGTTCTTTCTGGATACAGTAGCTGTACCAAAAAGAGCTGTGCAGGTTGTACACTGCACAATTCCAGAGGGCTCCAATCACATTACAGTTTGTATGTAACACGCAATGTGTAATCCTACATGTGGCAGCCCTGGACAAAGTTTGGAATGGATGACTGACCAGGAACTATCTTAATAGTCTAGCTCTGTCTGAAAAAAATATAAATATATATATATATATACACATACACACAAATGTATATGTATATAAATGTCTGTTATATATGCTATTTATATATGTATGTGAAAATGTATGTGTGTTTGTGTGTGTATACTTGTTCCTCACATTTACTGAGTTTTGCATATACAAGTTATCTTACATAGTCCCTGAATACACCATTTCTCCATGACATTCTCACACCTGCTTTTGTTCATTCACCCAACTTTGGCACACTAGTACTATTTCTTCTTAAAGATAATCAGATACCTATAGTAGGTATTAAATATGGCCTTGTTTCCTACAGGAGAGATTAGTAATCTGTTCAGAAACACAATAGATGGTAGGATTATCTGGTTCCAAGGTATGTATTCTTTTCACAAAACCACACCATGCTTTAATAATTCTCCTTTTTCCCCACTTCACTGTACTGAATACACGGTAGGCACTTAATAAACACTTACATGATTAGAGTGAAAATCAAAAAAGTCTTTATGTTATTGTCTAAGGTCATAGCAAATAGAGGTGGCTCTAGGATTAGAACCATTTCTTTGTTTCCTGGTCCATTGCTCTGCTCACTCTATTTTTACCTAGGGAAACAATGGCAACCTCAACTCTTTGTCCTCCAGCATGAGCTGTTTCAGAAACTCTATGTGGGGCTGGGAATATTTAGGCTATTTAATGAGTGAAACTTTCCATGGGTGGAATGCTGGAGAAGCATTTTGTGGACAAGATGAAAAAAAAAAAGATGCTATTTTAAACGTTGCTGAAAGAATTTGGGCAAAATCCATCTGGCAGACAGACTATTTCTTCCGTTTAAAAACTCATCAAGCACTCCAAACGTGTAACCTGTAGGCAAGTTTAATTAAAACTTGAGAAATCTCAAAATAACCTGACATTTAAATATGTTATTTCCATTCTGTTCTCATAGTCTAACATACATATACAGATGTTCTCAGGTTCAAATTAACCTCCCCAATCCCATCCAGCCTTGCATAACTACTGGATTACCCTGTGTCCATGACAACAGGAATGTGAATGAAATAGACTCATCCAATCATTGTCCAAATATTAACATCAATTTCATAGAAAGGGAAGAAGGTAGATAGAAGAAAGCTGAGTAGGTGAATGAGTGAAGATATGGTTGTGACAACAGAGGACAGACAGAATGATATGTAGATACATAGATAGATGGGGTCAAATTTATTTCCCTTGTATTCTCTGACAAAGGCGGAGCTTGTCTTAAGAGTACCTTAGGAAAAGACTAAAAAGTTAGTGGTTTTCCACAAAGGAAAAAAATTTGAAATGTGAAATCGTTGAGAACATATTTAAAGATTCCAAATATATACTTTCTGCCTTAGAGGAGGAATTCCTTTTTTTTTTTTTTTTTTTTTTTTTGAGACAAGGTCTCACTCTGTCACCCAGTCTGGAGTGTATTGGTGTGACCATGGCGCTTGCTGCAGCCTCGACCTCCCAGGCTCAAGTGATCCTTCTACCTCAGCCTCCCGAGTAGCTGGGACTACAGGCGTGTGCCACGACGCCCAGCTAATTTTTGTATTTTTTGTAGAGATGGGATTTTGCCATGTTGCCCAGTCTGGTCTTGAACTCCTGGGCTCCAGCGATCTGCCTGCCTCAACCTCCCAAAGTGCTGAGATTACATGCGTGAGTCACCTTGCCAGGTCTAAGTCAATTTTTAAGTGGCCTGGAGAGTCCTGGACCCTGTCATTAATGCTAGGTGCAGGTGGCCAAGTTTGAAGCCATGTTTGAAGCCAAGTTTGAAGCCAAGTTTGAAGCCATGAGTGGCCTTACACCAGTTTCCTCCCACTTTTTTCCTTCCTTCTCTGGCTTTGGGCATTTTATATGACTCCATTTTCTTTTTCTCTCTTAGCATAATAATTATACTTATTTTTTAAAGTTTAATGGTTACTCTAAAGTTTTCAATATGCGTTTTGAACTAATCTGAACCTACCGCCATATAACACTATGCCACTTCACATGTGGTGCCTTACAACAGAATGTTTCCAATTCTTCCCTCTCAGCCCTTATGACACTGCTGTCATTCATTTCACTTATCCATAGGTTATAATTACCAAACACATTACCACTTTATTAAACAGTTGTCTTTTACAACAATTAAGAATGAGAAAAAATTGTCGAGCATGGTGGCTCATGCCTGTAATCCCAGCACTTTGGGAGGCCAAGGTGGGCAGATCACCTGAGGTCAAGAGTTCAAGACCAGCCTGTCCAACATAGTGAAGCCGCGTCTCTACTAAAAATATGAAAATTAGCCAGGCGTGGTGGTGGACACCTGTAATCCCAGCTACTCAAGAGACTGAGGCAGGAGAATCACTTGAACCCAGGAGGCAGAGGTTGCAGTAAGCCGAGATTGTACCATTGCACTCCAGCCTGGGTGACAACAGCAAAACTCTATCTCAAAAAAAAAAAAAAAAAAAAAAGACAAAATATTTTACTTTCATTTATGCCTTTTTAAATGTCCTTCCTTTCTTTGTGTAGACCTGAGTTTCTGATCTATATAATTTTCCTTCTCCCTGAAGAACTCTAAACGTTTTTTGCAGGGCAAGGCCACTGGCAATTGATTCCCTCTGTTTTTGTTTTTCTGACAATGACTTTGTTTCTTCTTTACTTTTGAAGGGTCATTTCCCTAAATATAGAATTCTAGTTGGCAGTTTTTTTCTTGCAACACTTTAAACACTGTACTCCACTGTCTTTCTTGGGTGGCTTCTAATTTAAAAATCGGCTACAACTCTTATCCTTGTTTCTCTCTATTTTAGGTATTTCCCCCCTCTGGATTCTTTCAAGGTTTTGTCTTTGGTTTTCTGCAGTTGGAATATGATATGCCCAGAAGTTGGGGCTTTTTCGTTTGTTTTGTTTCTTTTGGTATTTATCTTGCTTAATGTTCTCCTATCTTCCTGGATCTATGGTTTTGTATCTGACATTAATTTTGAAGAGTTCTAAGCCATTTTTTTTTTTTTTTGAGATAGGGTCTCCCTCTGTTGCCCAGGCTAGAGTGCAGTGGTGCGATCTTGGCTCACTGCAACCTCCACCCCGAGCTCAAGCGATTCTCCCTCCTCAGCCTCACAAGTAGCTGGTACCACAGGGCATGCCACTACGCCCGGCTAAATTTTTATATTTTTAGTGGAGATGGGGTTTGACCATGTTGCCCAGGCTGGTCTTGAACTCTGAGCTCAAGTGATCCACCCATCTCAGCCTCCCAAAGTGCTGGGATTACATATTAATCATAGTTTTAAAAGATTTCCTGTCTAATAACTCTAATATCTGTGTCATATTTCAGTCTATTTCTGCTGCTGATTTCTTTGGACTGTTTTTTCTTCCCTTTTAGAATTCCTTGTAATTTTTTTGTTTTTTTGTGGTTCAAAGCTAAACATTATGTAACAAATAATATGGACTGAGGTAAACAGGCCTCTAGTGTGACATTTTATACGAATTTGGCTAGGAATCGGGCTGTGTTTAACGTTTGGTATAGCTGTTGGTGCCAGAGGCCTCAAATTCCTTCTAGTTCCCTGTCTTTGTCTCCACTGTTGACTGGGCTTAGAGAGGCTTCTCAGAGAGGGTTTGCATCTTGCTGCTGTTTCAGCTGTAATTCGTTAGTATTTTATAGGAGACTTGCTGTGGAGGTAAGGTATGGAGAAGGGGAAACAATTTATAATTCTGTGATTAAGTTTCAGTTTTTTGTATGTCCCAATGCTGTGACATTCACAGGAGTTTCTTAGCTTTCCATCTCCCTTAGATAAGACAGGAAGGCTTAAAGGGGCTGCACTGGGAAGAATGTTCTTCCCTCAGGTAACACCAAGCTCTGGTAAAGGGTTTTTCTCTAAATAGTGGGCCTGCGGTATGGAGAACAAATATGCTCTGGGTATATTTCACAATGATTAATCTTCCCCTACGCCTGCCAGAGCCAAGAGGGGATCTTCCTTGGCTCTTCACCCTAAGAACCTGATGAGGTTCCTGGTGGTAAATCCCACAAAACTGTGAGTGACTTTATAACCATGGCCCCCAAGAGTTTCTCACTCTCATGCTAGTCCACATTCAGCCTCCAACAATTTATTAAAATGAGCATTTAAGCATTCTTACCAGTTATGACTCCAGGGGCTTCTGCTGCAATAAGCAGATACGGCTGTAGTTTTATGGATTCACCTCTCTCTCCAGATTTGGGGGTGGTAGTTTGCCCTGCGACTTCAGTCCTCTGCTGGGTCTAAGGAAAGTCGTTTTCAATTGTGCAGCTTTTTCTTGTTGTAAGGACAGGAGTAATGACTTCCAAGCTCTTAACCTGTCAGAGCTAAAGCCCTGCATTAGTTTTTTTAACAATTAACAGGCAACTGCAAGGCCCCCTTTTCTGCAACAACAGTAGGAGGTGTTCATACTGTATAACATAAATCTTCAGGCACAGGGCCCATGCAGCTTCTCATATCTCATCGCTTCCAAAGGTCAGAGTGTTTTCTCAGTCTTCTCCACCTGTAGAGACTGTTTTTGTTAATGTGATCCTTCTTTCTCAATTTCTAACAGATTAACTCCAAGGGTTTCAATCTGTTGTGTTATCCTCTCAATGCAGACCCTTGTTCTGTTTTTGCAGACCAACCCTTCTTTCTCAGATCATTGGTAACGATGGACTTTTTATTCATTTATCTTATTCATTTCTGTTTATTCCCCCACTCTTTGTTGATTATTTCTCAAATGCAAAATGCTCTTTTATATCCCTCCAAGACATAAAGCCCACAATGCCCTGGCATTCCAGGTGGGGAGATGTATGTGAATGACTGTATTATAGAGCAGCTTATGACATTGAGAAACAAGATGATTTTGGAATATAGTAGGAGATGAGATTGGATGCACCTGAGGTGACCAGGACCTCATGAAGGGCTGGCTTTCACATTTGATGTTGAGAGCTGTATCAGCCAGAGTCCAGGTGGGAAACAGACACACTCAAGTGAGGCAATTGAGTAAACTTTAATAAAGGGATTACTGACAGATGCGAGGAAAAGTCTAAGAATACCCAACTGACATGGTTTGGCTCTGTGTCCCCACCCAAATCCCTTCTCAAATTGTAATCCCCACATGTTGAGGGAAGGACCTGATGGGAAGTGACTGGATCATGAAGGCAGTTCCCCCCATGCTATTCTCGTGGTAATGAATGAGTTCCCAGGAGAGCTGTTGGCTTTAAAGTGTGGCACTTCCTTGCTCTCTCTCTCTCCTGCTGCCATATAAAATGTGCCTTGCTTCCCATTTGCCTTCCACCATGACCGTACGTTTCCTGAGGCCTCCCCAGTGATGCAGAATTGAGTTAACTAAACATCCTTTGTTTATAAATTACCCAGTCTCAGGTAGTATCTTTATAGCAGGGTGAAAACAGACTACTACACCAACAAAAGGTGGCAATGCATCTCAAATTTAGCAACAGCAAAGGAATTGTTACTACAGTGAGGCCTGAACAGGAAAAGAAGAGAGTATATATAGTTACCAGAACTCATCAAGAATGATGGGAATTTCACTTCTAGAAGACATCCATATGTCAGGAACTGTAGATTTTGGTAGAGAACTGCAGCCACTGCTAACCTAAGGCTTGGCAGGAAAATAACAGGGGAGATAAATGCTCTGATTCCACTCTCTGCCGCTTTCTGATTTCCTATTAGTCTTTTCCAATGGCTGAGCCCAAGTGAAGTCAGAGGGCAAGCCTACAGAGGTCAGCTTCCTGGGAAACAAAGGAGCATGGGTAGAGGTGAAAAGTGGATCTGAAGGAGCAAATGAGGGATACCCAGTCCAAAAGGATTCTGCATTTCTGGAATCTGGGATGAAGGATCTGACAGGATACTGACAGCCACAAGTCCTTGATTTGTGGGACTTAGAGGTGAGAGTTAGAGAAAAAATATATTGAAAACGGAGCCATTTCTATTCCCACATCTTGACACTCTCTGCATAATCACCTGGACCCTCGCCTCTAGGGAATGATTTCTGAAGCAGTATAAATACTTATAATAGTTGCTATTTTTTTAAAGAGATTTCAGTGGAGGCAAAGTGAAACGTGGCAAAGACTTACTTTTCTCTCTTACAGCCTTCTAGCAGCAGGAGGAGGAAATCGTCGAACTGCCAATGTGATGGCCCATGGGTTTGCCAATCTTTTAACTCTAGACAAAAAGACCCTCCAAGAAATTCTAGTGCATTACCCGGATTCTGAAAGGATCCTCATGAAGAAAGCCAGGTACAACCTTTAAAACCCCATTAGAGATGGATGGAGTTGGTTTTACTTTGTAAACTCTGAGATAGGGAGAACCATATTATGATTGTGATAAACTTGATCACAGTGAGATATGCTTAATAAACAACTATTAATGTAGGTACCCATTGAAACTACACAGGTTAGGATAAATTGCAGTTTTTCTGGTAGATTTTGCCAGAACTCTCACAGAGTTACCTGAAACAGTTTTTCTCTCCTATCCAGAGTGCTTTTAAAGCAGAAGGCTAAGACTGCAGAAGCAACCCCTCCAAGAAAAGATCTTGCCTTCCTCTTCCCACTGAAAGAAGAGACACCCAAACTGTTTAAAACTCTCCTAGGAGGCACAGGAAAAGCAAGTCTTGCAAGACTACTCAAATTGAAGAGAGAACAAGCAGCTCAGGTAATAAGGTGGAATGAATGGAGGGGCTGTCATGGAGAAGGCCCCAGACTAAGTATATACACACAAACGCCTACTCTAATTCCATTTCAGACACTGGGATGATTTGGACTAATCTAATACTAATAATTCCTGCTTTATATATAGTACATTATTATTTAAACTGCTGAATTCCCACATATCATCACATTTAACCCTCACAGGATGTTTATAGATGGCCTTAATATACATGTATTTATAAATAGAGTATACCCTCATTATTCATAGATTATTTGCAGATTCTATATTGGTGAATCTACTTACTATAATTTATTAGTAACTTAAAATCAATACTCATGGTGCTTTTGTGGTCATTTGTGCACAAGAGCACGTGCAGGGTGGCAAAAAATTTAAGTTGCTTGGCCGGGCGCGGTGGCTCACGCTTGTAATCCCAGCACTTTGGGAGGCCGAGGCGGGTGGATCACGAGGTCAGGAGATCGAGACCACGGTGAAACCCCGTCTCTACTAAAAATACAAAAAAAAATTAGCTGGGCGTGGTGGCGGGCGCCTGTAGTCACAGCTACTCGGAGAGGCTGAGGCAGGAGAATGGCGTGAACCCGGGAGGTGGAGCTTGCAGTGAGCCGAGATCGCGCCACTGCACTCCAGCCTGGGCGACAGAGCGAGACTCCGTCTCAAAAAAAAAAAAAAAAAAAAAAATTTTAAGTTGCTTGATGCATACATTTTCAGCTGAGGTTGAACAAAGAGGCACTCTCCTTTCTTGTTTCAGCTCTGATACTATAAATGAATGACCCTTGGCCGGGCACGGTGGCTCACACCTGTAATCCCAGCACTTTGGGAGGCCAAGGCAGGTGGATCACGAGGTCAGGAGATCGAGACCATTCTGGCTAACACGGTGAAACCCTGTCTCTACTGAAAACACAAAAAATTAGCTGGGCATGGTGGCACACACCTGTAGTCCCAGCTACTTGGGAGGCTGAGGCAAGAGAATCGCTTGAATCCGGGAGGCAAAGGTTGTAGTGAGCCGAGATCACACCACTGCATTCCAGCCTGGGCGACAGAGTGATACTGTGTCTCAAAAAACAAACAAACAAACAAACCAAAACAAGAACAACAAAAAAGAGTGACCCTTTTAGTGCCATGGTTTCCAAGTTTTTGTGCTTTTTGCATGTGTGTGATTTTGCTGTTCAAAACAGCCCCCAAGCATAGTCCTGAAATACTGTCTAGTGCTCCTAAGTGCCAAAATGCTGTGATGTGCCTTCCAGAGAAAGTATGTGTGCTAGATAAAGTTCATTCAGGCATTACAGTATTGCTTCCATGAGTTCAATATAATGAATCAATAATACCTCAAATTAATCAATTGATCAAATTAAATAGGGTATCTCTAAACAAAAACACACATGAAACAAAGTTATATATTGACAAATTGACAAAAATATTATAACCATAATATCTCATAGGAACCTAATGCTGTATTTCCTCCAAGAACAATGATTCAGTACTTGCTAATTTGCTGTTTGTGGAAAATTTATAGAACAAAACTACATGAATAATAAGAATCAACTGTATATATACAGACATACATATGGATATATAAATAAATAACCCATTTTATCAACATTTTCACAAATATTCAATTATTATAGATCACAAATGTTTAAAGCCTGAAATAACTTTGTAAATTTCATCCAAGCTTTTCATGTTATAGATGAAGAAACTGAAAACCAGACAAGGAATTTGGATAAGATCATAATTAGTTACAGAGCAGAAAGCTATTACTCAGGTGTTCAGACTTACAGGCCTACACCAAGCTGCCTTTCAATTCCTAAAAATGTAAAGAAACTCAAATGTTATTGTTTTTCTGTCTCTCTCTCTCTTTTTTTTGGTTTCATATTTCTTTGATTCTCATAATTAGTCTATGAGGGCAGATAGTGAGAAACAGAGCAGGGATTCAGGTTTTCTGAACCTAGTCATTATGTTTTCCCTAAAACTGTAGAAATGGGTAGCTGTGGACCTTTCAGAAAATGAGTAAAGCACATATTATAAAGTCAGTCACATACAAAAGATGAAAACTTGCCTTTTCCTTTTCCACACATACAACACTGTGGTGAAAATTAGGGATCCAGTATAAACCAAATGCTTCATTTGCATCAGCATAGAAATAGTAATTTGCATAAAAAATGTATGAGAGTAAAGAAATATATAAGTAAATGTGTTAAGAATCTCAACTTTATCTGTGCACATTCATATCTCGGGCAAGCCTTTCTCAAATTGATCCCAAGCATTACCAGTAAAGAGCATAGTGTACCTTTTGCTATGAAATTTCTATAGCTAGTGCTAAACACAATAGGTACAAACATGACAGGTCAAGCACCTGTGGGACAAATGGAAAAGATTGTACTAGGAAAGGGATAAGTTTCTCCCTGAGGTTCTCCCATGAGCTTAGGCAAGAGGAAAACCCTACTTTTTACAGTACTTTTATATAGTGTTGGTTAATATGTTTTTATTAAAAATAAATATTTAAAATTTTATCTCTACAGAATAAATATTTAAAAAGCAAAAACAGAGTCCTGAGCACTGAGTCTAATAATTCAGAGAGTATAAGGACCAATAGGAAGAGAATTCCTTGGCAGAGACAAAAAATGCAATTCAGACTAACATCATGAGTCAAAGGCAACAAGTCCATTCTCTAGTACACTAGGAACTTCATCAAATGATAGTCAAAAGCAAAGCAGACATGATTCCTGGATTCACTTAATTCAGACAGTCTGTCTTGGTGGTGATCTTAGCCATTGCATGCTAATCAAAATCCAATCCAATGTTTTTAATTATGATTTCAACACCAGTTCTTTGTAATTGCTCCTTCCAGAAAAAAGAAAATTCTGAAGGAGGAGAGGTAGAAGGAAAAGAAAATGAAGATAAACAAAAAGAAAATGAAGATAAGGGAAAAGAAAATGAAGGTAAAGATAAAGGAAGAGAGCCAGAAGAGAAGCCACTGGACAGACCTGAATGTACAGCAAGTCCTATTGCAGTGGAGGAAGAGCTCCAGTCAGTTAGAAGGACAGTTTTACCCAGAGGGACTTCCCGTCAATCACTCATCATCAGCATGGCTCCTTCTGCTGAGGGCGGAGAAGAGGTTCTTACTATTGAAGTCAAAGAAAAGGCTAAGCAATAAATGTTTGATTATCTTTAGATGTGATATAGCTAGTTCCCAAAGTGATCGTACCTAGGATTGTAACTTAAATGAGGGGAAACGACCTGCTGGGACCCTTGAGAAACGATAAGCAAATCCCTAGCTTAGTTTCTAGGACTTATCTGAGAGTGTGATTTCATGCAGTGGTAATAAGAAGATTATTAAAAGCCATCCTTATTCTCCGTTTTCATTAGCTTTATGCAATTGCTATATCTTCTAATTGTATGTAGTAAGTTTCCTTTTCCTTTGGTTCTTTCCTGATGATGTTTCTTCCTTCCAGTTTTATTAGCTTGCTCTTGGCTGTGATTCACTAACCTTTTCTCTTAATTTTTATTGTGTTTAATTTCTTCTTTGGCACTCTTAAGCCTGGCTAATTGTTCTAGGTTTATGAATTTCACCTCTTACACGTGTAAGGGGTATAAGATTTTAATGTAATAGGTCAAAAATCAGATTGTTTTCATTCAAATGAGGATGATGAGTCACTGTAATATCAAAAAATCCCCAGCAGCTGGGACGGAAGGGAAGCAGAGATCATGAAGCCTTCTGAATGAGAAGTCTGATTTTTGGAACAGTCCCCTGAAGACCAATGTTGGTCGGCAGAACTAGCAAACTGGCAAAATCACATTGCAGGAACGTATTGGAAAAATTGTACCCTTTGCTAAAGAAATAAACTTCAATATTTTCTCTTCTAACCAACTTAAAAGACACCAATCTACCTAACTCATCTGGCTCAAGGGACTTGGACTGGAGGATAAGCACTTGCTGGAAAAGATATCAGATTGGAACTTCCTGTTGTTTAAAATTAAGCTTTAGTAAAACAAAGTGATGAGGTTAGGAAGGCAGACTCTACACATGTCAGATTGACATATCCCCACAATTTCCGGAACCTACATGTATAGCTGTTTACAAAATCTCCAAGTTAATTAAGGGCACTTTAGGAAGTTGTCCTCATGAATTAGCTAGCATTAGCATAATTACCAATGTTGCATGCTGTGAGGAGGCTACAAAGGCCAGGCTGATGTCGGAAGTAATAATACATATAAAATTCCATTCTAATAAATGCCATTAGCGTATAACATCAAGTTCTGTGTAATGAGGCTATTTCCAAGTCTCCAAAGATGGTCGTTGTAACGGCACTTTGCTGAGAGGGTTTTAACAAATCATATTAGCCAAAAAGCCTAGAACATAGATGCATTTAGCAAACCATGTACAAATCAATCACTATAACAAGCTGTATCATTTGATAGAGTCACCGTTTTTGAATGTAGTGTTTGAGTATCACAAAATATATCAAGTTTTACTAAAGGATGGTTGGTTTTTTCAGGATTTAAGGGAATATGGACAAATTGTTAAATAGCATGTATTTGATAAATGGGAGTTTGTATGCAGAAAGAGTGATTGTGTATAAAAAGGGTGACTTAAAAACCCAGAAAGAAAAGGTAGAATAGGGCTGAAGAGTCTGATAATAGGAAAAGGACAAAAGTCCTCAACTTGTGAGCAATATGCTTTCCCTTTACAGCCTGTAATTTATTCAGATGATATTAAAATATAACACCATTGCAATTTATGCTCTTCCCCTGGCAGTTATTCCCCCCCCCCAAGCTATCCTGTTTCAGATAATATCAATTTATTTCCAATCCATCAGACTAAAATCTAAGAAAATTCAAGAACTGTTTTATTGTTGATATAGTGCCACCAAATTCTTTTTCTTTTTAAATCTTTCTAATTATCCTTTCTTTTTCAATCCCATTGCTAACACCCAGCACATATTTTCTGTTCAATGCAAATAAACATTCACTTTTTACCTACAGTCTGCTCTCGTCACTGGTCTGCCCTCTTAGTCCCTTTGCTATTGGAAAATAAAATCTTTCTAAAACCCTAATTTTGACCATGTTACTTCACTGCTCAGTGGCTGTATTAGAGTTTTCCAGAGGGAAAAAAAAAAACAATAGGTGGTATATATCTATCTCAGGCCACTGGATTCAGACTGGAACTTAGACCACTGGTTCTTCTGGTTCTGAGGCGTTCAGACTCAGACTAAAATTATACAATGGGCTTTCCAGGGACTCCAGTTTGTAGATGGTAGATCATGAGACTTCTCTTCCTTCATAATTTCATGAGCCAATTCCTTATAATAAATATATTTAAATATATATTATATATTATATTATATTATATATTACAAATATATGTAGAGATTTATTATATATTTTAATATATATCATATAGATATTTATGTTTTTTATTTATATATTTTATATATATATGATTTATTATTAGGAATTGGCTCACACAATTGTGAAAGCTGAGATGTTCCATGATCTGCAGTCTGTAAGCTGGAGACCCAAGGGAGCTGGTGGTGTAGCTCTAGTCTGAATCCAAAGGACTGAGAATTAGGAGAGCTAATGGTAAAGGTTGCAGCCTGAGACAGGAGAAGACTAATGTCCCAGCATGAGCAACCAGGCCAAGAGAGCAAATTCTCCCTTCCTCTATCTTTTTGTTCTATTCAGGCCCTCAACAAACTGGATTATGCCCACCTACATTGGGGAGGGCAACCTGCTTTACTCTGTCCACCAATTCAAATGCTGATCTCATCCACAAACATACCCAGAAATAATGTTTTACCAGCTATCTGGGCATCCTGTGGCCCTGTCAAGTTGATACATAAGACTAATCATCACAGGAACCTACTAGTCCTCCTACCAGTTAAATCCTATTTATACAAATTTAATTTCCACTACCCTAACCATATCCTCCACTTAAGTGGGTCTCCTTGCTTTTTCTGGAACAAACACCTGCCCTTCTTCCTCTGGCCTTTGTCCCTGCTGCCTGCCATACTCTGGAAGGTTGTCTCTCCTCCATCACTTACCTCTGTCCTATACTTCCAACTCTGCTCACATTTTCTCTCTCCCAACTGCCTCTAAAAACATCAACCTATGATGGTTCTATCTCAAGGGATTATCTTTTGTTCTTTCAGGAAGTGCCACATAGCACAGCATGTCCTCTAATTTCCTCTTAATTGTAAATTATTTCTGATTAATTATAAATTATAAGAAGGCAAAGACTAGCTCTTGTGCTTTCTTTGCATAATGACAAAAAGCCCAGTTTTTTAAAGGGAGAGAATATGAGTAAGTAATTCATGGAAGAAAAACAAATAAGCAATTGACAGAGAAAAGGTGCTTGACTTCACTTGTGCTCAAAGAAATACAAATCAGAACAAAAATGGAATACCACCTTATACCCATCTAACTGGAAAAATACTTGAAAGCAGATAATAGTACCAAGTGCTGGCAAGTATGTACACTGGCTCTACTATTTTAGCAATCTTAGCAAAATTTTGGCACCCCACCTTAGAACTCAGCAGTACCATTTCAGAGTATATATGCCAGAAAATTCTTAAGCAGGTCCATAAGAGGAAATCCATGAGGATATACAGCATTGTTTATGGTACAAAGGAATTGGAGGCAACTCTAATATCTACCTCTAGGAGAATGGGAATAAAATACGGTGTGTGGGAGTATGGTTGTGTTTGTAAGATGAAGTTCTATCCAGCAGTTAGAAGTAATGAATTAGATTTACATAAAGCAAAAAGATAGATATTTTTAAAATACTAGTATAGTTTTTTTAAAAGAAAAAAGAATGAAATCTTCAGTAATACCATGCATGTATATTTCTATAAAGCTTGTCTGATAAAGACCACCAGGAACAAACTATAGTATAATACAATAAAGCCAAGTTTATTAACATGATGCAACAAGGGACATTAATCACCAGAGAAAATCTGAGTGTCCCACCAAACACAGGAAAAGACAAGGTTACTATAGGATATTGGGGATGGGGAGAGGTTAAGTGGAGTTTAAATGAAGTGATATTTTGATAGGCTCAAATTAAAGCAAGACAGTATTTAACATCAGGCTTCAGCTAAGAAGCAAATGCAGGGCCCTGTTTCCTTGAAAACTATTACATTAAGATAAACAGAATGTTGTGTCCAAAGCTCTCTTATTTGAAGTTGTGCACCTGGATGCTTTTCTGTCAAAATAACTCAGATCCTTCAGGCAAAAATGGAATGTTTCAGTCTTACTGATAAGATTTCAAACAGCACTGGGTGAGGTGGCTCACGCCTGTAATCCCAGCACTTTGGGAGGCTGAGGCGGGTGGATCACCTAAGGTCAGGAGTTTGAGACTAGCCTCGCTAACATGGTAAAACCCTATCTCTACTAAAAATACAAAAATTAGTTGGGTGTGGTGGTGGGTGCCTGTAGTACCAGCTACTTGGGAGGCTGAGGCAGGAGAATTGCCTGAACCCGGGAGGTGGAGGTTGCAGTGAGCCAAGATCATGCCACTGCACTCCAGCCTGGGCAATACAGCGAGACTGTCAAAAACAAAAAACAAAAAGCAAACAACAAAAAAACCCCTAGCTATTTTAAAACAAGATTTTTTTCTTAATAATATGTGAGTAGACAGGAAGCAATTATCAAACATACACACATGCACACACATAAAGTTGAGGCAAAAGAAGTCCCTTGTGCTAAGTGTATTAGTCTGTTTTCATGCTAATGATAAAGACATACCCGAGACTAGAAAGAAAAAGAGGTTTCATGGACTTACAATTCCACACAGCTGGGGAGGCCTCACAATCATGGCAGAAAGCAAGGAGAAGCAAGTCACATCTTACATGGATGGCAGCAGGCAAAGAGAGACTTGTGCAGAGAAACTCCCGTTTTTAAAACCATCAGATCTCCTGAGACTTATTCACTATCACGAGAACAGCATGAAAAAACCCACCCCCAGCCTGGCACGGTGGCTCATGCCTGTAATCCCAGCACTTTGGGAGGCCGAGGTGGGCGGATCACAAGGTCAGGAGATCGAGACCACAGTGAAACCCCGTCTCTACTAAAAATACAAAAAAAATTAGCCGGGCGCTGTGGCGGGCGCCTGTAGTCCCAGCTACTCGGGAGGCTGACGCAGGAGAATGGCGTGAACCCAGGAGGCGGAGCTTGCAGTGAGCCGAGATCACGCCACTGCACTCCAACCTGGGCGACAGAGCAAGACTCCATCTCAAAAAAAAACCCACCCCCATGATTCAATCACCTCCAACCAGGTTCTTCTCACGATATGTGGGAATTGTGGGAGTTACAATTCAAGATGAGATATGGGTGGGGACACAGCCAAACCATATCACTAAGGTTTAGACAGGCTCAAAATAATAATAGCTAGCACTTATATAGCATTTACTGTCTACCAGATACTGCTCTAAGTGTTGTACCTCTATTAGCTCATTTAATCTTCATAATAGCCTCATGTTGTTATTATTGTTTTTATCATCCTCACCATTTTTCAGATGAGGAAAATGAGATATTTCTTTCCCTAAGCACGGTGAATGCAAAGATTTCCCATGTCCGGATATTGGAAAGGGCTCACCACATTCCACAGAGCATACTCATACACACGTGCGGCTTTTATGTAAAGGCCATGGAAATGATGCAGCAAGAGAAAAAGAGCACAGGCAAGCAGTGGGAGCCTGACAATCATCCCACGAGCAAGCTCCCCAAGGTGGTTACACAAGGACCCGACCAGACTCTGTCTCAGGGACTGAACCACCAAGATCTGTGCAAGGAATCTAGGCTTTGGGAGAGCTCAAAGCTATAAAATCAACAGTGGGCTTCATATACCCCTCTCTCCACATATCAAAGGCACGCTGCCTAATCAATTAGATCACTAGAAAACCTTTAGTGAAGAAACTGACTCGGAGTCGCCAGAGTTTAGCATTTTAAACACCACATTATTCTCACTGCTCTTATCTTGGCCAAGAGTCAAAATCCAGACATCCAGGGGTCCCCAGAGATAAAGGGTGAGCTTTTCCCTACTTCTTTCTTCCCCTACCACTGCTAATCCACATATATCTCTTCTCTGGACACCCTATAGTCATGTTCATTAATCATTTGACTAATTAATTGATGATTTACAGATACAGCAGGTCCTCAAGTAATGTAGTTACATGCAATGTTGTTTTGTTATAACATGAGTAAGAAAAAAATAGATTCCTCTCTACAGCCACTGCCTGCATGGATTTTGCACGTTCTTTTCATGACTGTGTGGGTTTCTCCAGTTTTCTCCTATGTCCCAAAGAAGTGCCTGTTAGGTGGGCCGCTGTGTCTAAATGGTCCCAGTTGGAGTGAGTGTGGGAGTGTGTGTGGGTGTGTGTGTGTGTGTGTGGGTTGGTGTGTGTGTGAATGTGGATGTGCGTGGGTGTGTGTGTGTGTGTGGGTATGTGTGATTGTGTGGGTGTGTGTGTGTGTCTGGGTATGTGTGATTGTGTGGGTGTGTGTGTGGGTGTGTGTGAGTGTGTGGGTGTGTGTGAATGCACCCTATGATGGATGGCATCCTTTCCAGGGTCAGTTCTTACCTGTGTCCTTCACTGCTGGGATATTCTCAGGTCACCTGAGACTCTGAACTGGAATAATTATCTTGTTTTAATTAATCTTTCTTAAATGTGTGTACAGCTCACACTTATTTCAATGTTTAATATTATAGGTGTCTTGGTCATTATTTTGAAGTTTGGTGATGTTTTTATGACCAGAAATATGCCATGGGAACTTAACTCTTGTTTATACTAATTAGCCTATGGTAAAATTGGTTAATGTCAAGTGAAGACTCATTATATATGAAAGTTCTTCCCCGACCAGGTCTTTCCTCACTGCCCAGGTCTGACCTCAACAATTAATCACCAGAAATACAGTGCAGCATGGTTAAAAGAGATGTATCATGATAAGATCTGCAGAGAAAGAAGGAAGAAGTCACACAGCAGAGGTTCTATATTTTAAATATTAAATAGTTAAGGGAAACAATATCTCTATAAGAAGTAATTTTTTTGCCCTGTGGGCACAAGTGTTTATTTCAACAAGCAATTTTCTCTGATTCATTGAAGCCGTCCCAAGTGTTATTTGCTCAAAATTGATTACAATATCACCTTCTATTTCACTTTTATCTGTGGCCCCCAAAACTCAGCACAACCTATAAGCTGTTCTCTGGTCTTAAAAATGCCCAGCTCTATTTTGCATTGTCAAACTACATTAATTTGCTTTTGCTAACTAAAACGTAGTAAGTTAAAATAATCATTTATTAGCTCCTGAATTATTTATTAGTTTCTATATGTTGCCAATTTGAGCTCGTTCTTCTGGTTCTTCTGGTCTTAGCTGGGCTAATTCATGCTCTATAGTCAGCTGCTGGATTGACTGGGGGCTGGCTGGTGTAGAACACTCTCAGGGCAGTCTCAGATGGGACAGCTTGTTTCTAACCACATGGTCTGTCATCCTGAAAATGGGTACGCTGGGTGTGGAGACTGCACAAGTTTCTGAGAGGAGAGAAAGCAGAAGTGAGCCAGGCTCTTGAGGCATAGGCTCAGAATTCACACATTATTACGTCTACACATTCTATTAGCCAAAGTAAGTCACAAAACCAGCCTAGATTAAAGGGGTAGAGAAATGAAATCCACTTCTTAACGGGGGGACAGCAAAGTCACATTGCAAAAGGAGTGGATCCAGAGGCAGTGGAAGAATTCTGGCCATTTTTCAACCTATCAGACAGAATTGTCACATAAAACACAGGACACTCAGTTAATGCTTTTTTTTTTTTTTTTTGTGACGGAGTCTCACTGTTGCTCAGGCTGGAGTGCAGTGGCACGATCTCGGCTCACTGCAACCTCCGCCTCCCGGGTTCAAGTGATTCTCCTGTCTCAGCACCCCGAGTAGCTGGGATTACAGGCATGTGCCACCAGGCCCGGCTACTTTTTGTATTTTTAGTAGAAACGGGGTTTCACCATGTTGGCCAGGCTGGTCTCAAACTCCTGACCTCAGGTGATCTGCTCACCTCAGCCTCCCAAAGTGCTGAGATTACAGGCGTGAGCCACCATGACCAGCCTGAATAATTTTTTTAGTATAGATATGCTCCATGCCATAATTGGGACTTGCCTATATGAAAAAATATTCATTTTCATCCAAAATTCAAATTTAACTTGACATCTTATATTTTTGTTTGCTAAATCTGCCAACCCCACACACAGACCATGTCAAAAATAAGCAAAACCTTTCTTTAAAAGAGAGAGAACTTGGAACTAGAAATGACTTTTAAATTGCACAATTTCATCCAGGTGCTGTGGCTCATGCCTGTAATCTCAGCACTTTGGGAGTTTGAGACCAGCCTGCCCAATATGGTGAAACCCCGTCTCTACTAAAAAAACAAAGAAACAAAAAGATTAGCTGGGCGTGGTAACGTGCATCTGTAATCCCAGCTACTCGGAAGGATGAGACACAAGAATCGCTTGAACCCGGGAGGCAGAGGTTGCAGTAAGCTGAGATCATGCTACTGCACTCCAGCCTGGGTGACAGAGCGAGACTCTGTCTCAAAAAAAAAAATTAAAGCGCCAGGTACGGTGGCTCACACCTGTAATCCCAGCACTTAGGGAGGCTGGGGGGGGGATCACTTGAGGTCAGGAGTTCGAGACCAGCCTGACCAACATAGTAAAACTCCTGTCTCTACTAAAATACAAAAAATTAGCCAGGCATGGTGGTGCGCGCCTGTAGTCCCAGCTACTTGGGAGGCTGAGGCAGGAGAATCGCTTGAACTTGGGAGGCAGAGGTTGCAGTGAGCTGACATCGCGCCACTGCACTCCAGCCTGGCGACAGAGAAAGACTCTGTCTCAAAAATAAATGAATAAATAAATAAATAAATACAAAAATTAGCTGGGTGTGGTGGCGGGTGCCTATAATCCCAGCTACTTGGGAGGCTGAGGCAGGAGAATCACTTGAACCAGGAGGCAGAGGTTGCAGTGAGCCAAGATCGTGCCACTGCAATCCAGCCTGGGCAACACAGTGAGACTCTGTCTAAAAACAAAAAAGGAATTAAAAAAAGAAAAATAAAATGAATTGCACAACTTCACCAATTGTAGTATTAGAATGGGCCGAAAGCTCTAAGTATACCCAAAGGAAAGGAGTAACTTGGTCCCCTCTTAACATAATATATAATAAGCTTGTTGAACCTGCAGCCTGCAGGTCATATGCAGCCCAGACAACTTTGAATGCAGCCCAACACAAATTTGTAAACTTTCTTAAAACATTATGAGATTTTTTGTAATTTTTTTTTTTTTTTAGTTTATCAGCTACCATTAGTGTTAGTGTATTTTATGTGTGGCCTAAGACAATTCTTCCAATGTCACCCAGAGAAGCCAAAAGATTAAACACCCTTGATTTATAAAAATCTATTTTATGTCAGTTGTATTAGATGAAAAATTGCTACACAGAAAGCCAATAAGAGAAGAATCTGTACTTTCAGTAATTTGGACCTGTTCTATATTTACAATAATGCCTTTACCCTCCTATGCAAATTTTCTTAATCTTTAGAAGGTGTTAATTAATCATTAAACGCTGTTCTGGAATTTGTTATAACTAATCAGACCAAAGATACTTGAAATTGATATTTTAAGTACCATACCTACACGCTGTAGTAAAATTTGATGTTTTTCTCTGTGGGTTTTTATGACTGATTGTATTTTTCCTACTATAACTTTTGTGACTAGAAGTGATGGTGCAAAGGTCAAATAAATGTGCATCAATAAGCAATGCAACCTGACATTTCTAGATAATAACTCCCTCGGATGAGGAAAGGGAGTAATACCTGAAAGGTCACAGCCCCCTTACTGTCCCTTTGCACCTCTAGTCATCTCTGTCCACTGCACACAATGATTCTGCCACAAATTTATGAGAATCCTCTCTGCTGGGAATCCTAAGTAATACAGAATTCAGCATACAGTGTACACTAAGGGTTATTAACTGGGCTCGTGATACAGCTTCTTGCATCCAGCTTTGAATAAATCAAGCTCTGTTGTTTACACCAGAATCTTAGACTTGCAAGAGAATTTAAAGATTGCTACTCCAAGTACCATTTTACAAAACATTCGTGTTTTGTAATAAGACCCTTTGTCCAGGGCTACACCAGAGTAAAGCAGAGTTCAAGGTCAAAAGATAACACATGCTTTTCAAACATGAAGCCCATGGACAGGCTTGATAAAAGTAGCATCCACCTAAAGCAGGCCTTTTTCAAATAAACAAGTACATTTGCCAAGAATTTATGGGGTCAAATGATGATCAAGTCTGTCATGTTAGGACCATATTTATATTCCAAATCTGAGAGGAAAAATTCAGATTTAGCATGTCCTTCAGAAAAGGACTAACCACAGATTTCATTAAAATAGAAATATGTGTGGTCAGGCATGGTGGCTTATGCCTGTAATCCCAGCACTTTAGAAGGCTAAGGCAGGCAGATCACTTGAGGCCAGGAGTTTGAGACCCTGCCTCTACAAAAAATAAAGAAATAAAATATGTGGAAGATTAATATTGTTTGAATTTCAATATCACATTTGTAAAAGTGAATAAAGAGATTTAGTTATGAAACAAAAGGGTTCATTCATACATTCATCTCCCTATACTAACAATGTTTCTCAACTCACGCTTTCTTAATCCATGCCACTGACAATGCCGATTTCTTTGCTGAAAGGCTCTTCCGCTTTCTCTACATTATAAAGCCCCGTAAAACCTTTAAGTCCCAGATGAAATGTCAAACCATCCATGAAGCTCTCCAAGATCTTCCCACTGCGCTGACTACTCTCCACATTGAATAGGAAATCTTCCCATTCTAAGCTTCAATATTTTCTCATATAAACTAACTTTTATCTTTATATATGCTCTAGCACATACTTCATTCATTCATTCTTTCAGTGTCTATTTAGGGAATGCCTTCTAAATGCCAAGGTATCTTCTAGGGTCTGAGGAGAAAGCAGTGAACAAACAGGCAAAAATCCCAGATTTCTTGGAACTGATATTCTAGTGGGTGACGGAGGACAAGAAAAAAAAAAAAATCAACAACAACAAAAAACAACTTCCCAGGCTCCAGCGATCCTTCTACCTCACAGCCTACCAAGTAGCTGGAACCAAAAGTGTGCTCTACCACACCCAGCTAATTTTTGTATTGAGACAGGTGATTTGGTTTGGCTGTGTCCCCATCTTGAATTGTAGTTCCCATAATCCCCACGTGTCATGGGAGGGACCCAGATGGGAGGTAATTGAATCATGGGGGTGGTTACCACCACGCTGTTCTGGTGATAGGGAGTCCGTTCTCATGAGATCTGATGATTTTATAAGGGGCTTTTCCCCAACTTTGCTCTGCACTTCTCCGTGCTGCCACCAGGTGGAGAAGGATGTGTTTGCTTCCTCTTCTGCCATGATTGCAAGTTTCCTGAAACCTCCCCAGCTATGCTGAACTGTGAGTCAATTACACCTCTTTCCTTTATAAATTACCCAGTCTTGGGTATGCCTTTACTAGCAGCATGAGAATGGACTAATACAATGGGTTTTCACCATGTTGCCCAGGCTGGTCTCAAACTCCTGAGCTTAACCAATCCACCCAACTTAGCCTCCCAAAGTGCCATGATTACAGGCGTAAGCTATGGCATCTGGCCAAAATAAATATACTTTAAACAGAGAAGAAAGATAAAAAGTACTAGGGAAAGAGGTACACTTTTAAATAAGGTGATCAGAAAAGGCCTCACTGAGTGATGCTTAAATAAAGACCTGAAGGAGGTGAGGGAACAAGGTTTCCAAGTGGCTAGGGGAGGCTGGGTTTTCAGGAAGGGGCAACAGCAAGTGCAAAAGTCCTGAGCCAGGAATATGCCAGGCATATTCAAGTAAGAGCAAGAAAGCCCGTGTGGTTGGAGTGAATGACAATGCAGAGATTAATAGAAAAGAATTTCAGAAAAGGAAAGAGCAGGAGGGGCCAGACCATAGAGACACTGAGAAGTTGGTAGGATTTGTGTTTGAAGGCACGGAGGGAGACTTGTTAGAGTTGTGGTACTAAGGGGAGTGAACTGCAAAAGGGGTTGTTATTGAAAAACTGAATACTTGAAAATGCGATCAGGGAGGGGCTCTTTTAATCAATAACGATAAGGTCTAGCATATGACCTTCAGAACGTGGGCTGAGGTTGAATAGAGAGCAGTATTATTATAAGGAGGGATAGAGAGAGTGATCTAATCTAATGATGTGAGATTCAAAGCCAGAGGTTTTAAAGAGGAGGGAAAAGCTATCTGAAAGCAGAAGGGAGGATCAAGGAGGGGACCTACGCAGCCTCCAAGCCCAGGGGTAGATCAGGAAGAGGAAATTACCACCACTTGAGAGGGCAGCAGAGGAAGCAATGTTCTTCAAGAGAGGCAGGTTTTAATTAGAATTAAAAGGTGAAGGGACTGTTCAGAAAAAAACATTGATATCAGAAATTTCTGCTAATGAATGACCCAGTTCTTGAGGACAGAGTGGAAGGGTATGGGGCACTGGAGAGAAGTGGGATGTGGAGTCAGAATACAGGGGTTGGAAACTAATGGTCTGGGCTTCTTGTGAGGACTGGCATGAACAGTGATCACAGGATGGTAGTGGAGAGCAATAAATGACAGCGCGATGAGCAGGAGAAGCATCTTTCCAGAAGCAGTATTCAAGGACCCCTCTTTACTCATCACCATGGATGCCTGAAGGCACGAGAAGGGCCAGTCTTACTCCAACACAGCAGAGTCCCTCACCTTGCTCACTCTTGTTCTGTTTAACATCATATACTGTCTCCTTTTCCATATTAGATCGTAAGCTTTGAAGTCAGCAAGAATTTTTTTACTCTGTTTGAATTCCCCTGTTGATTGCCAGTAATAGACTACCCAATAAATATTTGTTCGAAGAAAAATTGAATATTTCTTACTAGAAGGAAGGGATGGTTGAAAAAAACAAATTATTTCCTACTCAGACTTTTCTCTGAGAACTGCTTAAAGCTCCCCATCCTCGAAATTCTTCTGAGTCCAGTCCTAGAAGACCAGGTGCTGCTATAAAACTTGGTGCTTTGAGAGCACCAATAAATGCTTCGTGAGCATCTGCTGATTAAAGAACAGAGATAGCTCTCCTTTCCCAAGCAGTAAGAAGTCACAATTCCGCTTATAATAATACTTGCCATCATTGTGGAGGAAGGAATCAACAGCCAAGCCAAAGTGTATGGACATTTCAAACTACTGTGGTTTTTCTGGAGAATCTGGCCAAATGTGGTGATGATCAGGAAGTGATGTTACTTGGTGACAAGTGACAAGGGTGATGGTCTTGCTACATCCAAGGGTTTGGCAATCCTGGAGATCTATTATCACCAGGTCTGAGCCAGCCTCTGCACCATTAAGGAACCAACAAGATATGGGTCTACCAGACAATTTGATAGTGAGGCAGGAAAAGCTCAGAATTTGGAAACAGACCTAGAATAAGACACTTAGAAAGTATGTGACCAAACAGCTGAGTCTCTGCCAGAAGGTGACCACTATCAGCTCTGCCATCTGGCCTTCACCAAGGCAAAGCCACTGCGACTAGACCCACATTTGGTCACAGGGTTCCATGTGGAACTCTGTGGGCTTCTGAACTCATCTGTCTGCCCTAAAAAGTATGGTCCTCTGGTTTTTCAAATGCACAAATATAATCACATCATTCATTTGCTTAAATCAATTTAGTGGCATCCCATTACCCTAAGCCTCAGTCTGAACTCCCTCACCTGCCCCAAAAGGCCCTCAGGATGTAAACACCACAAACCACTCCACCTCATTTCTTTTACCACTTTCCCTCTTATACTTTATATTCCAAGAAACTCAAACTTCTGTCCACTCCTAAAACATTCAACTCTATACTTGCTATTGGCCTGACAGCTTCATAAGTGCTTTTAACCTTCTTCACCCAGCTAACTTTCAGGTCTTAGCTTACATGGCATATCCTCAGAGAAGCGCTCCTTGCCTCTTAGATGGGTTAGGTCTCTCCCTACTGTATGTTGTTTCACACGCAGATCTCACATCTCTATAATTACTTGCTCAATGTTTTCTCTCCCCCACTAGACCATTATTTCTACAAAGGCAGCAACAGTGGCTGTCTTGGTCACCACTGGCAAAGTCCTGCCCAATGCCCATGACAAAAGCAATTAAAAAAATTTTTTAAAGTTAGGTGGTTATACTATCCTTCTTGACATGATTGATACCTCAGGCCATTCTAGCTATAAGCTAAGAATCTTTCCTTTACTGTACCCAGAAGAGTATCTTGGACCCACTCAATATCTTTTAAACAAATAAATCCCATAAAATAATATCCCCCAAATTGTTTAATTTAGTAAAATATGAAGTCAAGGCCACCTAAAACACTATATTTTATTTTTAACTTTTCTATTGTTTTGGTCACATGTAAAGAATAAAAATGAAAACAAGACACTACTGTGTCACATCAAGAAATAACTTTATCCAAAAGGAATTTGAATGTAAGATATATTTAGCATCAATTCATATATTAGTAACTTATACATGTATTGTCAAGTATGACATCCATAAAAGCACAAAACAGTTTCTAACACGTTCCACCAAACTTCTGGCGTACTTTATGTGTCATTTCCATGACTACTAACCACACATACAGAGACTAGGGGATACTTAGTGAAGACAGCTTTCCAGGAAGTTTACAAAATTGAAAAAAAAAAAAAAAGTTATGTCAAAATATAGCATAAGTAGCAATGGGGCCCTGAATTTACTTTGGAAAGATTGCTGAAGGCACCAATATAATGAACAGTTGTAAATCCCTGATCAGACTTCAAATTTTTCTGGTCTTCAAATTTCAATTCTAACCACAAGGTTAGGTGACTAGATTAGCTGGTATATTATTTCCTCTGTGCCAGCATCTGTAAGAAATATTACATCTATCCTGGCCACTATCACTCCGATATATATTTGTAACAGATCTGATTATATGAGGTGTGAAAGTAAATATGGGTAATTTTTCTTTAAATACATTTTAAGAACAAATAGCACTTAAATGAATGGTGGCACAACAGGGAAAAGGACTATTTTAATATAAAACAATATTAAATCAGCATGTGATGAGGTTGAGTGCTGAAACTGAAAACTGATAATTTAGAAATTGTAAATGCTTTTATTCAAAACTGTAAAAAGGCACCAATTACTCTAGTTTGCTGGAATCACAGTTCTTATGAATAATAGCATCTACTGATGAACATGATCATGAATTAAATGTTTTTAAATTTTAAAACAATTTTAAAATAGAATAATTCTGATAAAATCAGAATATAAAATAATGAAGACCAAATCCAATTGACAGTGATTAACTGTTATTTGGCTGAAGAAAACCAGGAATGCTCATGACCAGCAGTTCCCAAGTACCTTGTGCAGGTGACTCAGGGGCTGCTGAGGAGCTGGTTAAGGAGAAGGAGGATACACCCAGTGACTGGGACCCTGCCTCAGCATCAAACAGATAAGCTCACTTCTGTCTGTTTTTACTGTACATTGAGAATATGTGTAAGTCATTTTTTAAAAAGGCTTCTTGTGATTAAAAGAGAAAATTCTGAAAACCACAGCAACATATCTATGCTGTTTCCAAGCATACAAAGAGAATTAGAACATCTGAGACAACTATGGCTCCAAACAATCAGAAGAAGGGTTAGTTTTCTTTTCTCCTATTGATAATGTCAAAATGATGTGTCATCTATTGAGCCATACTATGGAGTAGCAGGCTACTAGTTAGGTGCCTTCCCCAGTTAACAGCACATATCCAAAGGACAGCTAGCCAACTGGGAAGGTGGTAGGTAAATGCCCACCTGGGCTAGGCAACCACCACAGCAAGCAGGTCCCCTCTCAGCCTGGCCTTGGCAATGAGCTGCTTCTGAGAAGCCACAGCTATCTGTGGTTGAGAGCTCACTCCCTTGAGGCATTGCAGAGAACAACAGACATGGGCTGTGGGGCAGCTTTTCAATAAAACTAAGAGACACATCAACGTGGCACTGGATGCGTCCACTTAAGGATCTATGATAAACATGCAATTTCAAAAGGTAAATTATTAAAGATAATTGGCCAATATAGAGATATACATAGTTTTTAGCACACAGGCCCTCAATAAAATATTACTGGATCTATTCTGAAAATGTAATACGCTAAGTAATACGCTGTAAAAGGTAAAAGTCAGGAAAAGAAATTCAACTCTTAAAAAAAAAAAGCACATAAAATCCACTCTATCTTAATGCAGCAGTTGGAAAAGTTTTCTTTTTTCTTTACTTTTTCTAAGTTGCAGTAGGTTTTATACCTAATAAAGTATGTTCTAGACATAGGAAATATCACATTATTAAATTGTAAAATGCAATTTTGATTAACAGATAACTGGTATCATGAGTTTAAAAATCAGATGAAAATGGTACTTAAAAAAAGGAGAAAATGAATAAGTGGATCTGTACAAATCAGTGTATGGGAGCTTAGCAAGGAAAGTATAAGATTTTTTTTTTAGTAAGTAGGTTTTCATTAGTTAGAAGGAAATGGAATTCTGAATTTCATCTTATATGTTTGGTCCTCTTATCTTTTCTGGACAAAACAGTCCTAACCATTTTAACAAATCTCAATTAAAGTAATCTAATAATGCAGAATTCAGGACAACCTACCATCTGTGCATCTACAATATCCAGAAAGTCATGCTCAGTTAATGAAAAAAAAAGCCAAATCTGACCATGTTTACAGTTTTCCATAATAAAATAAAATATATAGAAAGGCAAATAAAAATGGCTTACTTACATGAGGTTATTTTTACTTGTTGATTGTACATTTAAAAAACTGAGTATGTGCCTTTTCCTGCTCATTCAGTACTTTTCATAAAGTCCCAAGTTGAGTGCATGCTGTTTTGTAAACCATAGTGTCTAAACTGTAGCAAAAATCAGATGCACAGAAAGGTTATTTTCACCTTGCAGAAAAGCACTGTATACAGAGTTACAGGAACAAATTTGATATCATATAATTTAAGAAGCTCTCATAATCAGGTATGGACATTGGCTTATACAACATACACTGTGAATCAGGCACAGCAACCTGCAAACCACATCATCCCAACAGTTTTCCATTTTTCCTATTGACAAACACTTAAAAACAGCATTTTCATCATATGCAAGTAAACAAAAACAACAACAAAATAAGCTTTCCCCACACTAATTTCTAATCCAAAGAGCTTTACTGCAATGAATGTAAATCGCTATCAATCACTGAATTGATTGGGCAAAGATGGACTTGGCACTGTCCCCCCAAAAGAACCTAGAAAGAATGCTTTAAACAGATATAATCCATAGAGAAAGAGATTTACATCATAAATGCTGGGGGTAAAAAGTACATAGAATGACAGATACATGATTTGGGGTGAGAGATGGCATTGCTCCACATAACACAAAAGAATTCTGTTGAAGTGGTCACTGCTTCTGTTGTTTCGTGGCTGGGTTCTTGGGAGGAAGGAGTTTGTATGTATTGAAGTAGCCCACCACCTGCTGGGGAATCTCTGCCAAGACACACTGAGCAAGTGCTTCTTTTGGAGCCTTGTGAAAAACAAAATCAAAGTGACTTTATTAGCAACTGAATTTTCCTGGCTTTTTCATAAAAGACTAGGGATACTTCAGCAGCCACTAAAGTGAAGCAATTCTAATTCATAGGCCTGTACCTTTTCTTAGGAACAGTCCATGAAATATGGAACGAGCTAACTAGCCAATGTTACTTATGACTGCTATTACTATCCCTGCTAACATTTGTCAAGTCCTTTTTTGGTGTCAGCATTCTAACATTTGATGATTTTGTTGTTGTTTTATAACTTTTAAATGTGGTCTTTCACTTACTTGGTATTAATTTTTTTTACTTTTTTTTACAACAATTATAGATTCATAGGAAGTTGCAAAAACAATAAAGAAAGGTACCATATACCCTTCACCCAGATTCCTCCAAAGGTCACATCTTGCATAACTATAATATATTATCAAACTATAATATATTACCAAAACCAGGCAGCTGACATTGATACAGTTCACAGAACTTACTGTGATTTCTAGTTTTACATGTACTCATTTGTGTGTGTGTGTGTGTGTGTGTGTTTCTGTATAATTCTATGCAATTTTGTCATCTGGGTAGATCTGTTTTACCACCACAACAATCGAGATACAGAACTGCCTCAACACCACAAAGATCCCTACCTAACATTACTACTTTATAATCACAACACTCCACTTCCTCCCCTCCCATTGCTGGTGGGAATGTTAAATGATATAGCCACTTTAGAAGAGTTTAACAACTGCTTTAAAAATTAAACATGCAACTACAATATAACCCAGCAACTGTAGTCCTAGGTATTTATCCCAGAGGAATAAAAACTTATGTTTGCACACAAACCCATGCATAGGCTGGGTGTGGTGGCACAAGCCTGTAATCCCAGCACTTAGGGAGGCCGAGGCAGGTGGATCACTTGAGGTCAGGAGTTTTAGACCAGCCTGGCCAACATGGTAAAACCCTGTCTCTACTAAAAAATCTAAAAAAAAAATTGCCAGGCATAGTGGTGCACACCTGTAATCCCAGCTACTCGGGAGGCTGAGGCACGAGAATCACTTTAACCCAGGAGGCAGAGGTTGCAGTACTGTACTCCAGCCTGGGTGACAGAGCAAGACTCTGTCTCAAAACAAAAACAAAACAAACAAACAACAACAACAACAACAAAAACCCATGCGTAAATGTTTATAGTAGCCTTATGTATCAGAGAGAAAAACAGGCAACAGCCAGATGTCCTTTTGTGGGGTAACGGTCACACAAATGGTGGTGCATCCATACCATGGAATATGACTCAGCAATAAAAAGGAGTACTTGCAAAAACTTGATGATTCTCGAGAGAGTGATGCTAAGTAGAAAAAAAGCCAATCCCAAAAGGTTGCATATTGTACGATTCCATTTATATGATATTCTTGAAATGATAAAATTATAGAAATGAAGAGTGTATTAGTAAGTGGTTTCCAAGGTTAAGGAAGGGCTAGAAGTAGGAAGAAGGGGATGTGGCTATAAAAAGGCAACAAGAGGGATCCTTGTGATGCATCTTGATTATACCACTGTAAGTATCCTGGTTGTGATTCTGTACTATAGCTCTGCAATACGTTACCACTGGAGTAAACTGGTTAAAATAGTGTTCTAAGAGATATTCATCAAACTAAACTTCCAGCTTGAGGGGGATTTGGCATACAGTTACATAAGAGTTTTTTCCTGTTGTTACAAAGGTAAAGATAAAATACTTGAGAGAGTCACAATACTATTTTAAGACAATTTATCATATAGCCTGCAAGAAGCACATAATGTACATCCTGAAGCAACACTGCCAAACCAAATCAGAGCTCTCAAATGGACAAAGGACAGTGTTCACACATCCTCTAACCCCGCACACCTACTCAACTGCCTGGTTGTAGATGGGCAAAGGTCTGTGTTCAGTCACTTCAGTGTTTGAGTAGGGAGGAGTGGTACTCACATTCTGGAATTGTCTGAAAGGCACAAACTGGACAATATCTCTGATGGCCACGTCGCCCGATGGGGAGCGGAGACTTCCACCATCACCATCCAGAAACTCCATGGCGCTAAAGTCAGCACCTCCAACTCCAACAATTATGATGGACATAGGCAGCCTGGAGGCATTAACTATAGCTTGTCTGGTTTCATCAAGGTCTGTGATCACACCATCAGTAATAATCAAAAGCACAAAATATTGCTGCCAGAAAAAGAAAACATGTCCCCTGAGCAAGTCAAGCAACGGCTAATGGCATCTCTGGCTTGATGAGTCATCCAGTCTTTCTTGTTCATTTTCCTTGCCAGTCTCTACCCTAGCTACTACCACATAAAATATTCTAAGCTTCTCTGATGACAAGGAAATTGACTCTTACAAAAACTGCAGGTTCATTAAAAGTGCAGCAGACCACAAAATAGGGTTGGCAAAATATATGGAAGCAGGACATCTAAATGTCAAAGATTAACCTTTCAGTAAGGCTAGGAATAAACAGTTTAACTCAAGTATTAAATATGTCAAAGTATCTATCAAGGAGGCAAGTGGAAACTTCATTCTCAGAAGATCAAATAAACACAAAAATTATTAGAATTAGAATACTAGAATACAAAAATTTTAGAAACTAAAATACAAAAAAAAAATAGATATGGTTTAAGTGATGAAATCATCCCCCAGATTGTGTCACCTAAGATAAACCTTTTCAGAGAGCAGTAAAATGTTACATCAAGTAGTGACTCCATCTTTTGGGCCATTTAAGTCTAGAATAGGAATAAGATTTACAATATTAGTTAACATATGTTGAGTGTTTACTCTGACCCAGGCATTGTGCACTTTATATGAATTATCTAACCTTTTCAACAACAGTTTGAGGTAGTTTCCCCTAACTTACTTCTGAATATGCTGAAGCTAAGAGAAATTTGGTATCCACGGTCCAATAGGTAATGGTTAGCTCATTCAAATATCTTTAGTACAACAAGAAATCTTGCATCTGATGTGGTAAGTTTCCTTAAGCTTAATTTGTTATGTCTACTTCAAAAAGGTAGATGCTAGGCATTTTTTTTTTGGTAGAACCTATCTAAGAAAGTTAATTCCAAGGATAAAAGACTCATGAATGCCAAGTGTTGTTTTGTTGTTGTCTTATTTTTAATGATCACTAGTATAACAACAACCAAGGTTACTCCCAAACCAAGAATGACTATGTTATTGTATCTTGCCCTGACTTTGTATTATGACAAACCAAAAACATAGAAAAACGGCACCAGGAGCTGCTACCAATCCACATTCTTCCCATTCCCTGGCCATAAAGCACTTACAGAAGCTGTCTGCTGTTGTGTGGCTGCAGCAGCAAACCTGGCCACGTGATTTATGATTGGAGAAAAATTAGTTGGTCCATAGAGTTTTATCTGAGGAAGACAAGACCGATACGCCTCTATGATGCCTTGGATTCCTAGAACAAACAAACAAACAAAAAACAGTATTAAAAATTCTCAAGCACAATGTGTTTACTCACAATACTGGCTAATTTGATTATATGTATCAACATATAGTGCTTTAAATAGTCAAAAGTTCTATAAGCAGGAGTTCCTCTAAGCTATGTATTACATAACTCCATAGGTATGATCCATTGCAAAAACCTATAAGCTCTGTCATCCCCCAGTAGAAGGGATTTACTTTCATCTCAGTCAAATTACTCATTAGTCTATGGTAGAACTGTTACATTTGTGCTTAATTTTTAATACATGTTGGGAATGTGGCTCTGATAGAAAACCAAGAAAAAGGTTCCACATCATACAACTGATGATGAAAGGTATAAAATGAAAAATCATTTGCATATGTGGCCAGAGGTTCTACAAAAATACCAGATGGCGATAAACCTAATATTAATTCTAGTTAATTGACACGTGTTTATTCAATAAGTTAAAGGTTAATCATTGTATCACAGACTGCATTAGTTCCAAATATTCACTTCCAGGTTATTTATCCATTGTGCTGCAGAAGCACTGTGTTTGTTTAGGGGTACTACCCCTAGACCTGCTGGTGCATTTTATAATAGAAAATTGGACAGGACCACTTGATTAGCTTTGACCAATGCATGGGACACCCATGCCTAAGCAGATGTCTTAAGAACTACTGCCTGTTTTTTCCAGCTCTCTTGCTCCTTTCCTCTGCCATAGGAGCAGTACATCCCAGATAAGGCTTTTCCTTCAGCCTGAGTCCCAATATAAGAAACATGGAGAGAACTACAGTCTAGCTGCATGTAAAATGAACAAGAAATAAACTGTTGTCATTAAAGCCACTGAGACTTAGAGAGTGTTTATTACAACAGCACAACCCAGTGAAAGTTGACTGACATTGCTGGTCAAAGCACTACTGATGAAACTTGTATCCCACACAAGCACCTGTTGAATGTGCCCTTAATATCACAGCATTTAGGATGCAGATAGGATAACAGAAATTCTAAAGAAGTTCCAACAATTCTTGCTGAGATCATCACAGATACTTGCCACAAAAAAAAAAAACTTAATGTAAATCAAAACAGGTCTGTTGATTTTAAAATGTCTAATAGAACACAGATCAATGAAAAAGAGAAGCATATACAGTCATGTGTCACTTACCAATGGGGATAAATTCTGAGAAATGCATCGTTAGGCGATTTCATCATTGTATGAACATCATAGAGTATACTTACACAAACCTAGATGGTATAGCCTATTACTCCTAGGTTAAAAACCTGTACTGCATATTGCTATACTGAATAATGTAGGCAATTATAGCAACTGTACCTTTTCTATGTCTTTACAGTAAAAATAAAATATTAAAATCTTATGGGCCTACTGTCACATATGTGGTCTGTCCTTGACTAAAATGTCATTTTTAGTGCATGACCATACTTGGCTTGAAAGCTTCAGGAAAGCAACTCTCTTCTCTTAAAATGTAAGAGTTCCAATAAACTCCTCTTAGTTTCTTTGAACTTAGGAACAGGTAGTCTTATGAACAACCTTTGAGAACATAACTAATTCATATGCAGGGGTGATTTTACATGAATAAGGTCCATGTAGCTAGTAGTCAGTCCAGTAGTAACAAAGGTATAAATAATTCATTTAGGGCTGGGTACGGTGGCTCATGCCTATAATCTCAGCACTTTGGGAGGCAGAGGCAGGTAGATCACATGAGGTCAGCAGTTCTAGACCAGCCTGGCCAACATGGTGAAACCCCGTCTCTATTAAAAATACAAAAATTAGCCGAGCGTGGTGGCAGGCGCCTGTAATCCCAGCTACTTGGTGGAGGGGGCCGTGACAGAGAATTGCTTGAACCCGGGAGGTGGAGGTTGCAGTGAGCCGAGATCGTGCTATTGCACTCCAGCCTGGGGGACAAGAGCAAGACTTCATCTCAAAAAATAAATAAATAAATAAAAATAATAATAACAATAATAATTTGTTCACAAATATCAAGAGCCTTCAATTCCTTAATTAAAATTGAATTATGCCAAAACCCTTTCTATGCATCAAAGTAACAAGTTATTTCTAAGACATATTATTTCTAACACAACTAGATTCAATGATTAGTTAGGAAAACGGGATTAAACTTCCTTGCCTTAAAATAAGGCTCTGAGCTTTTTGCTGTATAGTATCTCCTTTGTTTAAAACCAAAGTGATGCTTTTTCCAGAGTGTAAACCACTTGGTGAACAGCTCAAGGATGGGCTTACATTACTCACAGAGTGACTGAACTTCTAAAATGAATTATCATATGATATGTCATCCATATTCATTTACAATAAATGAAAGCTAATTACAACAAATTCTAAAGATTATTCCACTTTCATTATAAACATGAGCGTATTTCTTAAAAAGAATAACATTCCCAGTTTCAAATGGCTAGGGAATAAAAGAGGTCACAACCAGTCACTGAAAGTGCCTCAAAGAACACTGAAGTAGTATGGAAAAAGTGTTCTGGGGAAAAGAACAAAACCATATTGCAAACTGCCCCCACAAAAATTGTTCATGCTCTTCCACCTTATGAATATTGTTTAGAAAGAAAAGGAAAAAACATTTTTTTCTGTTAGAAAGCTATACATTTGTAATTGTCAAAAGGACCCTTTGCAGAAAATTAGAGTATTGTCTAGAATTTTAAATTATGCCTCTGCTCCCACACCTACCTTGCCTTCTCCAAACTCATATATATTTTAGTGGAAACTCGTATATATTTTAGTCTCATATGTAATTTAGTGGAAGAGCTGGCATTTCTGATTGATTGCTCAATGTGGTAAAAAAAAGAAGCAACACTTGGATACTTGAGGTATAAGGAAAAAAGTAAAACGTGGCTGGGCATGGTGGCTCATGCCTCTAATCCCAGTACTTTGGGAGGCCAAGGCAGAAGGCAGGAAGATAGCATGAGGTCAAGAGTTCAAGACCAGCCTGGCCAACATAGCGAGACCTTGTCTCTATTTTTTTTAAATAAATAAAAGAAAAAGTGAAATGAAAGACAAATATCTGCCTCCTGCTCTCTACACAGAGGAAAGCTGCTATAGAAGCTCAATTCTTTGTTCCTTTTGCCCATCCCAGCTACTTACAGAATACTGTGTGAGCAACAAGTATTAGATGCTGGATACTTTTCTCTTCGTAGAGAGTGACTACTACTCTGAAAAAAGCTTCAAAAGGTCTGTATATTAAATTACTCATTTTATTGAAGGTTTGTTTTTAAATAAATTTATATGTGAAAACACTTTTAATATATGATATTTTTAATGATCTACTCCAAAGATTGAGAATGTTTTTGTCCTATTAAAGTTCTTAAGGTAGGAGGATTTAGCTTACCACCTTCATCATCATAATACTGATTTGCCCCATAATTACCATTACCACCCTAACCACCAACCTGGTGCAATTCTTCTACCTTATACAACAGAAAGTTAAATATGTAAGAAAATGAAACCTAGAGATGAAATTTGAGTAGTTTTAATCACAAGAACAAAAACAAAGAACAAAGAACAAAGAACAAAACAACAAAGACTAGTGAGCCTTTCCATTTGAAGTCTTCATGTTTATTTTTTAACTTACCATTGCAGTAGGGATTGGATGGGTTGAAGTTCATTGGAAATTCATGTGATACCTGTCAAAGATGGACAAAGGACTGATGAGGGCTGGGCTGCTTTTCTAGGAGGCAAAGCTTTAAAATGAGATTTCCTCTTACCTGCCACTGAGGAGGTATCTGAGCTCCAAAACCAAAAGCTGGAAACATCTTATCACTAAAAAGAAAAAAATGTTTAATAAAATACTGTTTTTTCCAAAATAAAAAGAGCTTTATCTTTGCTCATGATAAAATCAATATGAGCTCATTTCAAAAACAATTTTTCAAAATCTTAGAAAAGTATGAAGATAAAACAAAGATTACCTATATTAACTGCCAAAGAGAATCAATGTTAATATTTGACAACTCTCATCCTAAATATTTTTCTGTGCACTGAGGAAGAAAAATGTTTCTCTCTACAGATTTTGTAGAAATGGAGTTTACATGCATGTTTTATAACCTACTCTGTTCTACTTAAATCTTGTGTATCATTTCAGTGATCAAATGAGTAAATAAATACATGAAGCCCTGAAAACCACAATTCTTTTTTTACTAATTGATAGCAAACTCATTTGTAGCAAAACCTGACCTCAGATGATCAGAGGTTATTGGTAGCTTTTATTTATGCCACTTAATACAAACATTCATACATTAGGGAGAGGGACAGTGGAACAAATATATAACATCACGTGAACAGCCACTGAGTATCCCACAAAATGGATATCCTCCCACAGATGTCTGATAGCCCATGTTCTGCCATTATAAAACACCATAATGAATATAATTTTTCTACGAGGAATATTCCTTTCATATTTATTCTTAACAGTTAGTTTTGCACTGAAGATAGAGCCTATGCCATGTCAGAAATATTTCTCCCAGGCTGAGGTGGGAGGATCGCTTGGGTCCAGGAAGTGGAGGCTGCAGTGAACCGTGACTGCACCACTGTACTCCAGCCTGGGTGACAGAGCGAGACCCTCTCTCAAAAGAAAGAAAGATACATTTTTCCCCAGTTTGTAGTCTGTCTTCAACTTTGTTTAAAGCATCTTTCTTTTCATAGTTTTTAATATTAATGAATGTGAACACAAAAAAGTTGCATGATTTTTGCCTTTCCTCACTACAAGATTATAAACAATTCACATATACTTTCTTCTAAAACTTTAAAGTTTGCTTTTGATATTAAACTTCTAATTCATCTGGAAAGTGTTTTGAAGTAGGATATAAGCAGGAATTGCTACTCTCTGGCAATATCCATTCTCTCCTTTAATAATAGAACACCTGAGCTAGAGACTGCTCTTCCTAGCTTCTCTGGGCTGGATGTGATCAGGTGGCTGGGATCTAGAGACAGAGACATGAGTAGAAGTGATTTGCCAGCCACTTCTGAATCACGCCCCTAAAAGGGAATGCACATTCACTCACTGGTCCCTTTCTTCTCTTCCCCCTGGCTGGAGAAGATGAGAACCAGAGCTATGGACCCCTGGAGGGAAGCTGTGAATTGAGAATAGCAGAACTCCCCTATCAGTTCTTAACTATTATACTTACCCCTAGCAACATGAAGTGAAATAAACCTCTATTTTGTCAAAGCCACTTTGTTTTTGGGTGCCTATTTCAGCAGTCTGGTCTGTACTCTATACAGAATAATGTCCTAAAACATGCAAGTATGAGTCAGGGATCCAAATTCAATTCTTGTCCAGTTTGACAGCTTTTATAACCCCCTCCCCTAAATTCACTTATATGCACGGGTCTATTTCTGGACTGTTTGCTTGGTTCCACTGGTCATGTCCTAACTCCATACTCTTAATTAAGATAATTGTAATAATACTTTTAATATCTGCTAGTGAGAAATTATTAATTTTTTAATTCTGTTATATTTGACCATCTTTCTAAGCTCTCACTACTGTCTAATAAAGTAATTTTCTATATATGTTAAATATATTTAATGATTTTTACCTTAAAACTTACTAGCCTGAAATTGGAATTGCCACCTTGCTTTAGATTTCTTTGCATTTGCCTAAAAATTTCACCTCTTTAAATGCTACAGATTAATGAAAAGCCCCATCAATATGTAAATAAAGTAATAATAGACAAAAGCAAGTGAAATTTTATTCTGTACTCTTAACACATCCAGGAAAAACACTACTAATGCAGATGTTTTCCCTATTGTTTAGTAAACCCTCAATAGGACCTATTTAAATCTTTTCAAAACCTAACCATTGATAACCATTCAGAATATTTCATAGCAATTAGATCTAGTTATCCTTCAGCACTTGTTAAAAGTCACCATTAAAAAAATAATTTGGCAACTGCCAAGGAGATAGATATGTTACGAAATAGTTTTTATTTGTATTTATAAAACATGTCATCTGGGCTTCAATCACTCATACAACTTATGCCTAGTGAATAAGCCCCAAGGAAACCAGACTAAAGAAACAAGAGCCTTGCTGACATCAGTCAGGAAGTAAATAGCAAACTATATGTAATATAAAGCAAAGTACATGCAATATATGATAACTAATCACAGCAAGATATTAGAGATCTAAGGTAAACAGCAAGATTGCCACAAAGAGAAAAATAGAAGATAAGACGGGGATTTTAGGGAGAAAGCATCATCATCCTATCACCTATATCAGAGTGCTAGCCGATGAAACAAACTACCCTTTCTGGGGAATTGTGAAAACACGTATTTTAGTTTTTCCAAAGTCATACTCACGCATCATAATCTTGAATGACCAGTCCCACAGACCAGAGAGCAGTCAAATACTCATTAACGCCATCGGGGCTGATGTAATGAAGGGAGTCTGGAGACCTTGGGTCACCATTGGAGCCAGTGAAGTCCACTCCCACCTGCCAAATAACAATTGCAGCCCTTACTAAGGAGAAGGCAGGGACACCTGTGCTTGATGTCCAGGAAAACTTCAAGAGATGGGATACAATCATGCACCCTGGCGCCTACTTCCTAACAAATGCCTACCACTATTTCCATAGACAATTAAACAAGTAAAGCATAAATGTGAAACAACCTGATGCTTCTACTTTTCTAGATGGCTTAAATAATGAATTATTATATCCATTACTTAAGCTTAAGGGTTGTCTTTTAAAAGGTTGTCTCACTCATGCTTTCTAGTCCTTAAATTACTCTAGGATAACCACCGGTTTGTAGGTTTGTACACATCTGCTTTCTCTCAGGAGGAAGAGATCTCATCAACAAAACTGAGAGCTTCACAATGAGCCCAGACAACCTGCCTGAGGACTCTAAGAAGACTATGCTAAACAGATTGTGAAAATTTCATTACAAAGTCAGTTTTGCAGTGAAAGAAAATATACTGCAACATGGAGGAAAAAGCCTATGCTGAAAAATTCAGTGTGTTACTTACGGTAAAATTCAGCTGACATCCTCCCATTATATAGTCAAGGAATGTGCATTCTACTGTAATCTAAAAATAAGAGAAAACTGTTAAAATTACAACTCTCCTACTATACAAGAGAAGCAAAAAACTCTTTGGCATATATTTTTAAAAGTTTGTAAATTGAACAGGACATGATATAAACATGGAAATTACCCCTTCATTCAGGTTTAAGATACCCCTTCCCCTATGTGCCATGAATCTGTAAAATTTTGCTTCCAGATAATTATAGCAATGTTAAGATTAGAATATTAATGGCCAAAGATGAAATATACTCATTTTAAGTTTTAAGATACGAGTAACAAATCCAATATGTTGAGGGCTTTAATAAGCATAGCAGTCAACATTTTAAAAAACAAAAACTCCACTCCACTTGTTCACCCTAAAAAATCTTGGTTTTTCCCCTCTACTCATAACATTTTATATTGAAATTATGAAGAGGATAAATGCATTGGGTCAGGCCATTTCCACTAAAGAGCTGAGAAAATACTATGATGCTTTATATTTCCTAAGATAATGAAAAACTTATCCTTGTCCTTTGCAAATAAGTTGTCAAACCTTGGAAACAGGTTACTTGATTTTTTTGTTCTTCCCTACTTGATTCTTTTTGCTAAAGGTGACCAGATGCTCATGTGATTTTCAACTGCCTGAAATTCAAGTATTTGTTTAATATAAACATACTAACAGGAGAAGTTAAAATATAATCTCATTATATTATAAGTAGCCAAGGCTTGGGTCGGGTGCAGTGGCTCACGCCTGTAATCCCAGCACTTTGGGAGGCCAAGGTGGGTGGATCACAAGGTCAGGAGTTCAAGGCCAGCCTGGCCAACATGGTGAAACCGCGTCTCCACTAAAAATACAAAAATTAGCTGGGTATAGTGGTGGGTGCCTGTAATCCCAGCTACCTGGGAGGCTGAGGCAGAGAATTGCTTGAATCCGGGAGGCGGAGGTTGCAGTGAGCCGAGATCACGCCACTGCACCCCAGCCTGGGCAACAGAGCAAGGCTCCAGATCAAAAAGAATAAATAAATAAAAATAAGTAGCCAAGGCCAACGGACCTCACACTGTTTCACACTGATAACACCTGAATTCTTGTAGCTTTTTTTCTTTTGCCTTTTTTTCTCATTTATGCATTCAAATTCAACCTGTAGGAAGAGAAGACAAAAATGTTACTTTTTATTACCAATATTAGAAATGCCAATGTGACTTTAAATGAATGACTTTTTTTCCTTTAGAATCAAACTACCTACTGATGTAGGTCTGTTGCAAAATATAACTCTGAAACAATTACATAATATGTTAAGTATGTGGAATATTTATCAGGTAAATTTCCAACAATTAAGGCACTCCTAAGATTGCGTACCTTTCAAAATAGTTCCCCCAAATAAATTTTACCTCTGCAGGTAATTTCCTTGCAAATGTTCCAAGGCATAATCTTTTCTCTTTGCTGCATATTTTACCATAGAGTTGGGCTCTATGGCATAATATGGTATAATAAAGGAAATAAAATATTACTCCTAGCTGTTACCAACATAAAGAACGAAAATATGTTGCAAAGAAAAGAAAAAAAAATAACATCATAAAACAAATATATGAAGCCCAACTCTATGGTAAAATATGCATCAAAGATCTTCTCTTTCCACTGGGAATACATGTTAAAAATTGATCTAACACCTCCTCTTGTTTATATTTCCTTCCCCCAAAAGAATGATCTTCCTTCCCCCTCCTGTCCCCCTATCCATCTTTAGGGCTTGGCTCAAGTTGTTCTCCTCTGTAACTTCCACTACTACTCTAGTCTTCTCTGATCTCTATCTACCTCTTTAAAGTTCTACAACTATATGAAATTTAGTTACATACTCTGTATTATTTTCAAGTGTCTCATTTAATTTTTTCTTCACAGTGACATTATAATCACCTCCAAGTTATACCTTGAAATTCTGTCTTGCCTAATAATGATATGAGATATTCAATAAATGCTTGGTAAGTCACCTCTTTTGTTTAACACAAAGCCACTTATGTACTTCACACAGTCATTACTAGTTTTCCAAGAATCAAACACTAAAAAATACACGTGATGTAATACAATGATGTAAAACAAAATTATGTTAAACAAATTCTTTGATGGCTCAGGATCTTGCTGGAGTCTCAGTCACAATCATAAGTATTAATTATTGAGTATTAGAAATTAAAGAAAGGAAAAACAATAAAAAATTATTGTATCTTAGAGCTATAGAAATTCCACAAACCTAATTCTCATTGAAAAAGGGCTAGATTACTTCACTTATTCATTTATACCTTCAGGCTCAATAAGTGCTCTTTGGTCCTGCTGAAGCCTGTGCTTAATGACTCTCAGGTCTGCCCCCAGCTTTCAGTATTTCATAGTCTTGAGAGGGGCAGGGTCATTCTTCTACAGCACTAGATGAGCACACTGGGGCCAACTGCCCTGCACTGGTTGCTGGATGGAACTGCTGGCCACGAAAACCAATGCCTACTTTTAAAGCTGATATTGCTCTGCCTCTTCTCTCTCTGAGTAAAGTGTGGTTCCCTCTAGTGCTTGCCTGCATTGTGTTTGCCTTGACTCCAATACCATGATACAACAGGCAAAAGGATTGGACTTCTATTCCTAATGACTGACACTGTGATCATCTTTGCTGTCCTCCATGTAGTTGGGGTCCTCATCTGGCATTAGTAACTGTTACATGGTGTTCTGCTCAATAAAATTCATACCCCAAGTATGAATTGTGGATTATGTGATTACTAAACATTTCGGAGCATTATGCAATATAGACTAAAAGCATAGTAAACCGTTTGATGCTACAGGAAAAAAATGAAATACAGTAATAAATACACAGCCAAACTATAAAGTATATGCAAATGCAAGGATGTAACTTACAGGTGAGCTTCTGGAGGCTTCTTTCAGTTTTGTCATGGTGGTTTGAAATGTTCCAATGAGATCATGTGACCCATCATTGTCATAATCATAACACTCCACCTGAAATTAAATATAACAAAAAAATACAAAAATCAATATAGTTTTATTAAAAAGTATTGGCTGCAATAAATATAATCTATCATGAAGTGCCCTTTTAATTAAAGGAAATGAAAACGTGTAATATGCAGTCCCTACTTGGGACAGTAGGAATTAATATCCTAGAGAAGCAATATTGAAACACTTTCAAACCCCAGCTATCCTTGGAATGGGGATCTAAGATAGATCACAGGCAGATGAAAAACACAAATACTGTGTCAATTCCACATTAAGCAGTTTCCAGCTCCTCTATCATGCCTTCTATAAGTGCTGATAAAGGGCAAAATGGAGTTATACCTTCTTTCTCATCCACTTCTTTGCCTTATTACTATGAAATGGCTAAAAACCATTATCTGGAGAAAGAAAGGAAGTCAACATTCTATAAAGCTAAAATTTATATAATTAAATCCTAGATACTTTAGAATTATGAAAAGTATATTTCATTAGCTGCAATCTGGTGAGGTTGGCTTGTGTTATAAGTTAGATATGATGAAGCCAGATTTGCATCATCGTGAAGATCACAACTCTTACAATGAAAAGAAGAATTCCAGGCTAAGAGTACTTAGTCCACTGAGGAAGTATCTACACCAGGTCATATTTACTCTATTTCCATGTGAGACAGGGTGAGTTCTAGTCCTAGATCTGGCTCTGATTAAATGCTTTCTCTCTCTGAAAGGAGAGAGAAGAGAGGTGAGAGTATTTGAGTTGCATGTAATTTCATGACAGGTTGACAGAGCAGTCAAAGAGTAAATATTCACCAGAATACTAGAATATTCTTTGCAATGGGAAAAATTAGGTGGCATGAACTATTAGCAAGCAGAAGTGTTCAAGGGAAGCTGGAAATTGACCATGATTATGAACATTTAACACCAATATTTTTATAGTATTTTATTTCAAAACAGATTATTTCATTTCTGCAAACATTTATTATGTACACTGTGCACATTCTCTAAATAGTCTTGTGAGGTAGACAGAGTGGGAATCCTGTTACTATGATGCCCATTTTGCAGAACTAAGACTTAGAGGAACTAAATAAAGTCTTAGAAGACGGTATGCCTTGTGTGGTAACCAACACAGGTAAAGTAATGCTGTGCTAAGGACACTTTGAAATCCTAGAGCCTGTAATTTAAAATAAAAACTTGTAACTAAGAAGCAATTTGCATTTACCATCAGCCAATAGAGAGCTTTATCTTGCTAATATCCTTCTCAAATTTAGATTAACTGCCAAACTAAAATGCTCAGGATTTTTTATGTTTACTTGGCAAAGTGACTATTTTTCCCCTCAGTTCTATGAAACGAATGCTTATCATAACTGGAAGTCTTTCATTCCCTACATATATTTTCATTATTCTTCAGGAAGACTACAAATCAATCAATCAAAACAGTCAAGGCCGAGAATTTCAATTTTGAGTAACAGAAAAGGATTTTATTTTTCTAAGAAAATGCTTTGCAGGCATTTTGGCCACTGACCAAGTCTGACAGTTTGACTCTTGCCCTACTCAGTATCCAATTTTTAAACCAAAAACCTTTTATATGACTCTTTAATGTGCCAAGGGAAAAGAAATTTAATAATTTCCATAATTTTTAGAGGAAGTAATATTTAGATAAGGTAGAAAACAAACTATCTTAATATTTTAATAAGTTCATGGCTTTTAAACAGACATTTTTCAATTATGGAAAACAGAACTTTACATTTTAGATTTGCAATCAGGGAACACCGATTTATATCTAAGATAAGATTAAGCTTTGACAAGGCCAAGATTTTATTTGAGTAAAGATTATGAAGGGCTAAAACGGTTCATATGTTTAGACTAATCATACGTTAAAATTTCAGGAAATGTAAATAATATTTTTAAATGAAAAGTTTTGATTACTCACTATAATAAATATATAGAAAAAGCTCCCTCTTGGCCCCTTGAAGGCAGACATGATATTTATAATGCTGGCATATGTTCAGATACTGTTTCGTGTCATTTAATTTCTCTCTTTTCAAGAATTCAAAGACCAGTACTATTGGCTTTTTAAATAATGGTAGGCATAACAATATATGCATATATACATATGCATATGTATATGCAAGTATATAATATATACATGTATTCATATACATTTAATGGATATATAATATACATATACACATGCATATATAGTATACATAATAATCATATGTGTAATAAATAAATAAATGTATCCATATATACACATGGGCATATGTATATATGAAAGAGAATGCACACACCACACAATACTACATTCAGTAAAGCATTCCCATTTTAGGCAAAGTGGCAGCATGCATGATTATTTTTCATATTCACTTGATCTTAATGAAAATAATACATGCTAGAATGATAACACACCACAGCAAAGAAACTACTGAGGATTCTGATTCTATTCTCTGCTCTATAACTCTTTACTATCCCTATAAGCAATTTTCAAACAGTAAGAGAATCACAAATGTATGACTTTCTGATATTGCAAAGAAATGCAGAACTAAATGAAATAAAGTCAGTGATGATGTAGCAAACCAAGTTGTGTAGAGTTAAAAACAAACCAAGAAACTTTTAAGAATGGAAGACGTTCATTAGAGAAAGCTCAGAAAATCAGTTTACTTACTATAATAAAATAGCCCTGTAAGCATGCCACTGTGAGCAAAAAAGTTTAAAAAACATTGTTTTGTTGTTAACATATCATTACACACAACCAAATAGTTATGGCTTAGACATTTTCTCCCAGATTTACCTGCCTTCTGACATCTAATGATGTTTACTATTTTTAATATGAAAAGCAAAAGTCTGGATTTGGCCTAATGATAAAAAATAATTTTTATAGCTAGTTTACAACTATTTATTTTGGACCTGGATTTTCACTACTGTTTCAAATACCTTACAAATCATACTTACATTGATTTTTAAAGTTCTTTACAAACTGGAAGCAATTTTTTATGGATCTCAGAAATGAAGCAGTTTTTTCTTTTTCTTTTTTTTTTTTAAGACACGGTCTCGCTCCATCACCCAGGCTGGAGTGCAGTGTGAAGCAATCTTGGCTTACTGAGACCTCCTCCTCCCAGGGTCAAAGGATCCTCCCACCTAAGCCTCCCAAGTAGCTGGGACCACAGGTGTGCGCCACCATACCCACCTAATTTTTGTATTTTCTGTAGAGACAGTATTTTGCCATGTTGCCCAGGCTGGTCTCAAACTCCTGAGCTCAGGCAATTCGCCCACCTCGGCCTCCCAAAGTGCTGGGATTACAGGCTTGAGCCACCACGTCCAGCAAAAATGAAGCAGTTTTTCAGTAACAATGGCACCTCTACAAAATTTTTACAAAACTTTCACGTCTGCTAATTTAATTTTTGCTTTTCTGGAAGGTAGAAATTCTTAACTCTATTATAGAAGTGAAGAATCCAGGTGAAGCTTCCAACTGATAAGCAAAATAAATAAATAAGTAAATGTGAAGAAGTGTGGTTACCTGCCCAAGATCCCTCAGCCAGTTAAAGGACTAAGTCAAAACTTGAACTGTGGTCTGACTCCAAATCTTTTACTTATTCCTCATTATCTTGCCTGCTTTTACCATATTCGTTATCAAAAAAATAAAAAAACAAACCAAAAAGTCCCTTTGATCGACTGATGTCTGAACATAAAAAAGACCTCTATCTGTAATCATGTAAAGTTAATAATTCTAGTACAAAAGTTTCTTTTATGTATATGTATGTATATATTTTTCATTCTCAACACCACTCCATGAGTTTTCTTTTATTTATATTTTTACTCTTTTTTTAAATAAATGCCTATGAATAAAAACATTTAAAAAAATACTGAGACATGGGCTATTTGCTGTTCATACTCCACTTCCCTGATACTCTAAAACTAAAGCCTTCTAAAAGCTTTCAATTAATTACTTATCTCATTCTGAAAATAAGGAATAAAAATGCCATCAATACTCCCCTCCCTTGCTAAGGGCAGAAGCAAGCTCTGAGTTCTTAGGGTAACATCTGCTTCTATTTGCAACAGACATACCAAAGGCAAATAATGTAGTTTGAGGTTCCTATTAGCAGAGTAGAGGAATCTTATTAAAAGGAAAAAAATATTAAACTGGACATTTTATTTTTAAAAATACAGAATAAAGTAGAAATGACACCGTTTGACTAAGCATTAGGTCAACAGATTAGTCAAACATGCCTACTCCTCAAACTATGTCACTTACCAGAAGACATTTCTATTTTAGTATTTTACGCACATAAAATTTAACTCTGTAGGTGTCTTATATCATTTACTTTCTTTAAATACTATCTTATGTATTAATTTTATAAAATAGGTGAACATGGGTATATTTATGTATTTTATATATATATAATTTCAACTTACCTTAATGGTTTTGTCCATATCTCCGTAACACAGGGAGTTAAGAGAGATCTTGAAAGGCCTCCAAACAGGATTCAAGTTGTTTTTAACAACCTACAAAAATGTAGTTTCAAAAAGCTGTTAGAAAAACTTCCAGTTCATTAACATTTTGCTCCTGCCCTTCCTAGGTTCTTGCTATACTCTCACCATTCATCCTCCACCTCTTCATCAACTGAACTATTTCCACAAAAAAACTACCTAGAACAATATTATACAACTGTTACATGAAAAATGTAATAAACTGTCCAGTTGTGGTACATTCTGAGGAAAAGTAGAAAACTATTTGGAAAATATATCTACCTATTACAAGGAGCACTTAGCAACTGCAGAGGATGGCCGGGCGCGGTGGCTCACGCCTGTAATCCCCACACTTTGGGAGGCCAAGACGGGCAGATCACCTGAGGTTAGGAGTTTGAGACCAGCCTGGCCAACATGGTGAAACTCTGTCTCTACTAAAAAAATACAAAAATTAGCTGGATGTGGTGGTGCATGCCTATAATCCTAGCTACTCAGGAGGCTGAGGCAGGAGAATTGCTGGAACCTGGGAGGTGGAGGTTGCCGTGAGTGGAGATCGTGCCACTGCATTCCAGCCTGGGTGACAGAGCAAGACGACGTCTCAAAAAAAAAAAAAAAAAAAAACTGCAGAGGATTATTGATTTTAAAAGCAATGAGGGTTTCATTGCAGGGCACAGAAGATTCAAATATGAAATAAGAAAAGGTAAATATAGAATAAGAAACTTACTATGTTGGAATTGAATTGGAGAAATAAGTCCACATTTATAACTTAAAATTTTAATGCCATATATATATACATAATAAACAGATAAACACAAATATACATATTTCTTAGCTGTGTCCACTTAAAAGGCCTAAAAGCAATGATATCCAGTAGCAATGAGCACATTTAGCACTCAGATGTCAGTGTCTAAATACTACTACCCTCTTGCAGGAATAGGGCTTATTAAGAGACATGGCTCATACCAGCTCTGGGACAGAAAAAGTACAAGGGGAACTGAGAACATACTCTAACTTAAGAGACTGCTTAAAGACAAATGAGGTCAAAAAGAAAAACCAAGAGCCATTTTAGAGACTAGGAGCTCTCTGTAGTCAAACTTGGATTAATCTGAGCAGCAAAAATACAATAATGAGTTAAATACAAAGCATATACTGCTATAACAATCCGTGAATTTATAATGCTACTAAAAATAAAAGGAGAGAAAGAGAGAGATGAAAGAGGAATGCCTGCTAATATAAGTAAAAAGGATGAAAGATTTTGAAAAATCACTAATTTACTACCCATAATACAATAATTGATTAGGCAAGGATCACCAATGGATGCTAAAACCACTGGTTGAAGTGCTAGAGAACAGGTAATTCATGCAGTCTCATAGTTTCACACCACTTAGCACTTATTAATTAAAAAGGGGAAAAATGAGACTTTATCATGGTGAGATCTGGTGGTCATCAGCTTAACCAAGTAGCCAAGCATGACATCATCAATGCTGGGCAGCCTGGCACCATGAGCCTCCTGAAAATGTAAAGAAAAGGAACACACGTAGTGTTTTTGACAGAAATGTTTGATCTGGATCTAGTTGTGAGGAAACAGAAGAATCCAGAATGTTGGACATTCTGGTCTTGATTTTTAAGAGATTCAATGGCACCAAGGTATAAGGAAGGTAGGGAGAAGAGTCCTTTATGGGGAATATAATAGTCAAATCCAAAATTTGAGCCTTGACTGGATTCTGAACAAAACAAAGCAAAACAAAATACACACAAAACCTGTGGGACAACTGAGGAAATCTGAAGATGAATGGTATACCAAATGATGTTACATTTAGCTATGTCAAATGTTAATTTTCTCAAGTATTATTGTATAGAATGTCCCTGTTCTTTAAACTACCTGCTGTAGCATTTATTTATTTATTTATTTTGAGGTGGAGTCTCGCTCAGTCGCCCAGGATGGAGTGCAGTGATGCGATCTCAGCTCACTGCAACCTCCGCCTCCTGGGTTCAAGCAATTCTTGTGCCTCAGTTTCCTGAGTAGCTGGGACTACAGGCAAGTGCTACCACACCTGGCTAATTTTTGTATTTTTAGTAGAGACGGGGTTTCACCATGTTGGCCAGGCTGGTCTCGAGCTCCTGACCTCAAGTGATCCACCCGCCTTGGCTTCCCAAAGTGCTGGGATTACAGGCATGAGCCACCACACTTGGCCTGCTGTAGCATTTAAAGATAAGAGTTATTATGTCTGTAGCTCCATTAGGATGATTTTGCAAAAGGAAAATATATGTGTGCATAAGTGTGTGTGTGTGTGTGAGAGAGAGAGACAGAGACAGAGAGGGACAGAGATAGAGAAAGACAAGGAGAGAGCGCAAGTGTGTGGGAGTGTGTCCATTTGGTGAATCTAGGTGAGGGGTGCAGAGGAATACATTTAGCGTTCTTTATAGGGCTTAAAATTTTTCAAAATAAAAATCATAAAGTATGGTAGCACTTCTTCATTGAAAGAAAAAAATATGAACATGGTGATCTTGTGTCTCTGCCTATATGTAAGTATGAACTCAGATTGATACTTTTATAAATATAAGCTTTTTAAAATTCAGATTACGATAATTCCAAAGAACACCTCCACCCTGCTTTTCAAATTCAAATATTCACCTCTGTCCGATGAACCATTAGCCAGTTTCCATCAGATGTCTGCTTGTGGAATTCCAGGTATGGGTCTGACTTTCCAAATAGATCCTACATTTAAAACAACAAAAAGCATCTGTTCTCCTCTGAACCCATGAAACCATGTGTGACCATACTTTACACATGTTAGCAACCACCTGAAGTCTAACTCTATAGTATTGATAGTAAATACACATCCCATCACCTTTCTCCCTAACTTAGAAACTTACTGAAGTCTACTAGGGAGAATTATCAAAGTGCTTGTGATAAATGCTCATAATCCTGTATACCATATCCTTACTTTTCAAAAACATGACAGTTTTAAAATACAGTGGTCAAATATACCATAAAATATGTTTTTGCTTTGTTTTCACCTTTAACCATTTTCATTTACATATCACTGAGTAGTTTTATATAAATGATATCACAAACATTAGCCATACCAACTCTATGGAGACAGGGCAGTTATCAGTGAGAAAATGGATTCAGAGGGGTTAATGATTTTCCCAAGATCACATATCTAATTAATTAATGGATCCAGGCTTTAACTTCATATCTCAGCCTTCTATGTCCAAAACTCCTTCACCAAAACCACACATTTCTTTACATACACAAATGACCAGAGGTAGATATGTGGAACGCATAATAGAAACACTTCAAGGGCACAAACTACATCTTCTATTTCCTCTGTAATTCACCACAGAACTCCTATACAATGCTCAAGCACACTAAGTGCTCAAAAATACTGTTATCACCATCCTCAATATACACATATCCACACACATACAGAGAGATAAAATTCGGGGAAAGTGTACGAATCACTCACAGAGGTTAAACTCAGGTGGTAAGACTATGGATGATTTTTTCTCATTTTCATGTATCTTCATTTTGAAATTTGCATACTCCTTAACATATATGACTTGTTATTTTTGAAAATGAAAGGCCATTTGTTAATCTCACAGGAATATATGCAGATACATCCCTGAGCTGAAGATTTCTTTAGTCCTGAATTAACTTCAGTATTAAATTAAGAACTAAAATAAAATTATTTCTCTCTTGAACACAAAGTTTAATGTCAAGCAAATAAGATATTTGGTACAGTCAAAAATATAAACACAAAGACTGTGTTTAACCTTATCTCTAAGAAGAATCTTAAGTGAATGAAATAAAAGCATGATATCCTTGTTATTATTTTGAAAGCTAAAAACCAATACTTGTTTGAAGGTTCATTAAGTTGCTAGTATTAGAACTAAAATAATAATTAAACTCCCTGGCTCTGATCTCCAGGATATGATAAGTAAAAGAAGCAAAGTGGAGGAAAGTGTACATCTAGTAGGCTGTGTTTACGCAAGGGCTGGGAGTGGGTAACATAAATACAAATACATACATACACACATACATATGAACACATACACACACAAGAGTATACATACACACAGAAAAACCCTTAGATATTTAGGAAACAGAACGATTAAATTATAAAACACGACTTTTTAAAAACTATTAACTACATGGAGGAAAGCAGAAGCAAGGTAGACCAGGAGAGAAGTTAAATTTCTTAAGTACCTTGTTTTGTAGATTTTAGAGCCATGTAAATGTTTTACGTGATTATAAAACAAAATTAAATCAAAATGGTTTTTTAAAAAAGCAATCCCTAAATATCAAAAGCAAAACGAAACTAGGTCTGTGACAGCATAACCACACAAAAGAATTATTTCTTTAAATCATAAGAATGTGACTATATAACAAAAGTGGAATATATACACCTTAAAGACAAAAAGAACTTCAAAGAAAGCTCAAACTTCTCAGTAAAAATACTGTTAATAATAAATTGATATTTTTATTCTGAAACTATTAACGTTGTGTGAGACAAAACAGATAAGCAATTATGTTAGTATATTTAAAAACCAAGAGAAATGAGATATGAATATAAAATAAGTGCCTGTAATTCTATATATTTTTTTAATTGTCTCTGTTGTTTTGGAGATGTCACCCAGGCTGCAGTATAGTGGTACGATCCCAGCTTACTGTAACCTCCCCCTCCTGGGTTCAAGCAATTCTCATGCCTCATCCTCTTGAGTAGTTGGGACTACAGGTTCACGCTACCATGACCGGCTAATTTTTGTATTTTTACTAGACACAGGGTTTTGCCATGTTGGCCAGGCTGGTCTTGAACTCCTGACCTCAAGTGTTCTACCCACCTCCCGGAGTGCTGGGATTACAGGCGTGAGCCACCGTGCCCGGCCAGTAATTCTATATTTGAACTGGAAATAGTTGTGTAATTTCATGATTTAGTTTTTCTTTAAAAAAAAAAAAAGTCTTTTCTGTATCTGTCCACTGAAAAGCCCTACAAACCATGAACGACAATAACTCACAACAGTGAGTACCCCCTAGCACTGGACTGTGGTCTCTAAATACCAATTCCACCAAAATGAAGTAAGGTTCCTTTTAATCTGCCAGTCTAAGGCAGAAACTAGATAAAATAAGCTTGGAACATGGCTTATTAAAGACAAAAAGAACTTCAAAAAGAAGTTCTTTGAAGCTCTTGTCATCCCACAGAGCAAGGAAATTATCCAAAGACTCCTGGAGTTGTGCTAAACGGTCTCACGAACAAGCTTAAAGGAATTCCCTCAGGCCAAAGTTGGAATAACTTAAGTATCTATGAGAAGTAATCCATTGCAGTTATAAATATTTAAATCTATTACTTTACAGCAATTCTAAAACAGAACAAAACACACAAACCTAAAAACTTCACTGGTCACATTTAGCGGATGCTAGGGAACCAACTTATAATTTTGAAAAATGGCAAATATGGGGGAAAAGTCAAATATTTTAACTTACTTTTCCTATATAAACTATACCATAAAGTAAATAAATACTTAATGTGGGGAAGTTTTTCTCTATAGAAAGATTCTTGCTAAGAAACAAAAGCAATGATAGAGTGACGATATCACTATTTTAGAGATTTTTTTCCTTCTTTTTTTGAGACAGAGCCTTGCTCTGTCGCCAAGCTGGAGTGCAGTGGCGCGATCTCGGCTCATTGCAACCTCCACCTCCCAAGTTGAAGTGATTCTCCTGCCTCAGCCTCCCAAGTAGCTGGGACTACTGGCACACGCCACCACACCCAGCTAATTTTTCTATTTTTAGCAGAGATGGTGTTTCACCATGTTGGCCAGGCTGATCTCGAACTCCTGACCTCAGGTAATCCACTTACCTCGGCCCCCCAAAGTGCTGGGATTACAGGCATGAGCCACCACACTGGGCCTACAGACTCTTAATGATAAAACCAGGTAGCTATCATCAATGATCACAAACATCCCAAAAACACACAAGTTAGGGTGAGCCTCCTGATGGAATTACATGCCACCATTGATGAAACTGTCTTGCCAACAATTAAAAATGCCAACAGATCATACTTCTAGATTCAATTGCCAGGTTACAGAAATCAGAAAACAAAAGTAGAGAGAGAAACATGTTAAATGACACCACAGGATTTAATTAGCCATAGACAGAATATGGAAAATTCTTTTTTGAAAAAAAAAAAAAAAAAAAAAAAGATGGAGTCTTGTAATTATAATGCACTACAGCCTTGAACTCCTGGGATCAAGCCATCTTCCTGCCTCAGTCTCCTGAGTAGCTGGGACTACAGGTGTGCATCACCTGTGCCCAACTTGAATGTGGAAACTTCTGCAGGATAAAGAAATCAGTTTTCTCCATTGAATAAATTCCATGATGGATGGAAGAATAGATACAAAGGAAGGAATGGAGGGAGGAAAAGAAGAAAGAAGTAAAAGAAAGGAAGAAATTTATAGATTTGAAAGGACTTAAGACACACTTTAAACAATTATATTTTTTAAAGTGTCTTCAGAGATACATGAACATATTGATGGATGAAATGATATTCATGAAGTCCAGAAGGAGAGAAAGTAGATAAGGGTAGAGATTAAATGAAATTGGCCATGAGTTATAATTGTGGAAAATGGGTGATGAGAACATGAAATTTTTTAAAAAGAGTCTTCTAGTTTTGTATATATTTAAATTTTTCCACAATTAAAAAAAAATGTCCCCAGCCTGTAGTCTAAAATATTTTAAGTTTTTTTGTTGTTGTTTTTGTTTTCACTTGAGACAGAGTCTTGCTCCATTACACAGGTGAGAATGCATGATCACTGCTCACTGTAGTTTTGACCTCCTGGGCTCAAGCAATCCTCCCACCTCACATGGGATTACAGGCACATGTCACCACACCCAGCTAATTTTTGTATTTTTTGTAGAGATGCGGTTTCACCATGTTGCCCAGGCTGGTCTCAAACTTCTGAGCTCAAGTGATCTCCCCACCTCGGCCTCCCAAAGTGCTGGGATTACAGGCACGAGCCACTACGCCTAGCCCTAAAATGTTTTCAAACTGAACTGCAAACAATGAAGAATATTGACTAGATTATAGAATTAAGTACAAAAAGCTGGGCTCAGGGGCTCACACCTGCAATCCCAACACTTTGGGAGTATGAGATAGGAGGATTGCTTGAGCCCAGGAGTTCCAGACCAGCCTGGGCAACATAGTGAGACTCTGTCTCTAAAAAATATAGATAGATAAATCGATAGATAGATAGATAGATAAGATAGATAAAAGAATTATTATAATCCATGCTATATACTAAATTGTTGTGTTATTATGTATTGGTACTCATCCTTCATAAAAAAAAATTGACCTTTGAATGCAAAGAGGATAATTGACCTACAATTAATAAAGCACAGTTTTCACTTTCTTCCTAAAGATAATTCAACTGTATTCTTTCATGCCTTTACAGTAACATTAATGCTTCTATTCAACTCGTCTCTTAACCTAAACAAATCCTTTGATTACATCTAGATGAAAGAGGTGAAGAGAAATGGGTTCTGCTTAAACATACAACACATACACACACGCAAAATTTGAAAGTAACTAGTACCCTATGTGATGCTCAATGATGGAGTTCACGATATTAACTGCATTTTTATTTTCTTAAAAAAGAGGCAAAACATGACAACCTTGTTGAAATCTGCATAGTCTACCCACCTTATTATCCAGTTTTCTGGCTTCCATTTCAAACAAGACCACTCTATTATCTTTTATTTCTTCAGCTGAGATCTATGAGTAGATAAGGTAAGTGAAAGAAAATATGTTTTAGGAATTCTGATAGACACTTAAGCACTGATTTATTCTGTTATCTAATATAAAGCCTACACTAATATAAATTAATTCTAAAATGTTTCATAAGAAAATGGCACCATTAAGAAAGATATACCATTATTTCTTTTATGTGTGTGAAATAAAGATTTTCCCAAAATATGCCCAGGTCTGCATTAAGCAATGTCTTTTGAAATATGGTTGCCCAAACTGGATCTTCCCTATTCAAGAGAAAAGTCAAAACCCCAGAAGACTGAGAATACCCTCTACGCAACACTGAAGTTCCCTAAACCCTGAGAAGCATGAATAAATCATACTTAGAACACTCTATACATTGATATTATCAGATCAATGTTTTTCATCCAATGTAACTGAAAAACTCATTCTTCTTAAAAATAAGTATCAGTCTATCATGCCCTACAACAAGGAAGCTAACTACTGATAATGTTCTCTTTCCCACAAAAATCAACACCCCTGAACATTCTTATGCCTTTGGAAATCTAAACTATAGCAAAACAGCTGCTTAGAGAAATGTATTTGATAATCATGATAACCTTGAAACATAGCTCTCTCAGGGAACTAGCCTTACATTATCAGAGGGAGCTAAAGTTAAAATACTATCACTCCAGGCAGCAGTTATCTGTACAGACACTCTAGAAGATAAGGTTTACCGGCTTGGCATTATATAATAGGAAATGTGAAATACAATAAAGCATATATTCATTTGCTTGAAGCCAGTAATCAGCAATGAAAAGCCCAGGTGGGAGGATGGGCAGCAGATAGCAAGCACAAAAAATGATGGTAAAGAGTTTACAGGTTCATTGGCCATATCATAACATAACATCCCTCTGGAATAAAATCCACTAGGGAAAATTTCTGTCATGTTGAGAGGACTATGTTTCTCCAGTAGAGAACCAAATTGATACAGATTATTAAGCAGTTTCTCTCTCACGTAAAAATAGACACTTCCACAGAGAAGGGGCAGGTATCACCAAAGTGCACTTGACCTCTATGGGCAACTTAGAAAAACTGAAAGAAGGGATTACCACACTGCATGTTTCTCCTGGTTTGTACAATACATTTTCCATTTGTGATAACTACAAGACAAGGGTAGATGAAATGCAACATTCAAGATTGAGTGACAAAGCATGGCTGTAGAATATTTCTCTGATATGGACAGTTTCGGCATGTCCTATTAGGCTAAATCTTTTGAGACAAAAGACAAATATCTTATTTTTACCGTAATGCTCCCTTTTCCTGCAGGTCTTCCATTTTTCAGCACCAGTGGTCGAGTTAGCTTTTTGCTGGAAACAATCTGTTAGAATTACAAAGTGATATAAAGAGTCATTTCCCTTCAACCTAAGAATTTTTAAATGAAATAGTTTCAGCAAAAAAGACTGAGTATAAGGTTCACTTAAAGTCATTAGAAATAGAAACATTCAGTTGGTTTCTTAAAGATTTAGATCATCTACATATTTAGGGCCAGGTGCAGTGGCTCATGCCTGTAATCCCAGCACTTTGGGAGGCTGAGGTGGGCAGATTACCTGAGGTCAGTTCAGGACCAGCCTGGCCAACATGGTGAAACCCCATCTGTACTAAAAATACAAAAATTAGCCAGGCGTGGTGGTGGGTGCTTGTAATCCCAGCTACTCAGGAGACTGAGGCAGGAGAATCACTTGAACTCAGGAGGCAGAGGTTGCAGTGAGCCAAGATTGCACCGTTGCACTCCAGCCTGGGCAACAATAGTGAGAGTCCATCTCAAAAGAAAAAAAAAAAAAAATCTACATATTTAAAACCCATTGGAAAAAACTTCTAAGGAGCCTACCCTGGCAGATACAATCTACCTACCCACTAGTTTCTTAACCTCCTATGTATGTCAAAGTTTAAATTGTTCCTTGTAATGGAAAAAGAGAACTGGATTCTCATCGCATAAACAAATCACTTAGCTGAAACCTTCTAGGTAAAAGGTGGGCTTCAGAACCCTCAATAAATGAGATTCAAGGCCAGGTGCAGTGGCTCACACCAATAATCCCAGCACTTTGGGAGGCTGAGGTGGGAGGATTGCTTGAGCCCACAAGTTCAGGACCAGCCTCAGCAACATGCCAAAACCTGTCTCTACAAAATAATACAAAAATTAGCCAGGTGCAGTGGGCTTATAGTCCCAGCTACTTGGGAGGCTGAGGTGGGAGGATCACTTGAACCCGGGAGGTCAAGGCTGTAGTGAGCTGTGATCGAGCCATGACACTCCAGCCTGGGTGACTGAGTGAGAGCCTGTCTCAAAAAAAAAAGGATTCAATTTTTCTACTGAGACACAACTTCAATATTTAACTCCCATAAAATGTCATATTGCTTGAAGGAATATAGTATACCTAGGTTCTTTCAAACAGCTATACATCTGATATATCTCACAAATTCATAGGAATTTTAGCTACACTGGGATTTTTTTCCCCAAAAAAAGAAATACTTCCTCAATTTTTTCTTTGATATTATTTATCAAAGTTTCAGAAAACTGATCAGTTTCATATTGCTTTTGAGATACAGAAAATACCATAATCTCCAAACAATTCAACCCTCAAAAATAAACTTGTAAAAGACATATGTGAGTGACAAATATCACATATTGAAAAAAAATTACTCCTCCCTCCTAAAACCTTCTTCCGTCTATACAAATGGTCATAATCTCTCCTTATGAATCAGATTAACCTAGGAGCAAAATGGTGAGCCATGAGACACGTCCCTACCCTGACCAAACTTATCATATACTGGGAAGACAGATAATTAAGCAACTATTAGAAAGTATGGTGAGAAGTACCAGACAGTACCAAGTGAGCTCAGGAAAGGATTCCAAACTAATCTAGAGGGTCAGAGAAGGTTTATGGGGGGGAATAAGGTTCAGTAAGAGCAAGCCAGGTAAAGGGGATGGTGTTGGGGCATTGGGAGTCAGGAGGTGCCAGTCTCACTAGTTAGAAGATCAGAGAAGTTGCTGTTATCTTGATAGCATTTATGGCTTGAACATAACAAAACCATAGAGAACTCTGCAGCAGCTAAAGTGGAGGTATTACTTAATGAAATGCCTCATGAAGCATCCCTTACTCAAAAGAATTAACAGACTTTTCCATAAATACACAGTTCCTGCCCATACAAAATATAAGATGAATTCTATAATGTTCAAGCCAATCATATTAATATTAATTATAATTAATATAATTTATTATATTATGATTAATATAATCATGATTATCATGTGTGATTATATAATCATATTAATATTAATTATATATTAATATATAAACTGTCTTTAAAGTGATTACATGTTTTTCAACTTTAAAAATTAAATGCTGCTTACCAAAAACACCAAATTCATTGATTAAAATTTAGACAAAATAGAGTACAGTGGCTATTTATACTTACTTGTCCAAGGGTACATTCACATTCCCCTAAGAAGTCATCATCACTCAGCTCAATAGTTTTGTTGTCGATGTCATAAACCCCAAATTTCAATTTCTGAACCACTTCAAAGTAGTAATCAATAATAAATGTCTTGGAAAATTGGGGATTCAAGCAATTCTTAATCCTTTCTGTGCGCTCAACCTACACCCATCCCCAAAAACAAAAAAGTTTCTTCAGATCAAAGGTGCACTTGGATTTTCACATCTTTATATATGAAACATAAACATAGGCATGACAACTAAAGGAAGTTTCTATATGTGTATGAAAAATTCTACAATCAAGGACAAACTTTCACAAAAAACTCCATTAACAGATGAGACAGTGTTATTATTTTTAACATCAAAAAAACTCTTCACATTGTTAAAAGGGTAATTCAGATCACTTTTTAGGTAAAGTATTTAACATTACCTCATACCACTGTTGACCACTTGTATTCAAAAATAACACACATAAAGGGTCTGACTTTGACCCTATATCTTTATCCAAAAGATTGGCACAGGAAACATTCAGCGCCACCTTTGTGACACACTGGGCAGCCATGTCTTGAGTTCTGAGAAAACCAATAAAAAGAGAAAGCAAGTGAAACAGTGCCTTTAAGAAGCACACTCATTCCTAACAAAAACAGGTGACTTCTTAAGGCCAATTGTCACAATAGGCTTATAGAGTGAACTTGCCAGAATCAGACTGTTACATGTGCCTCCTCGGGATGTGGGTGTCTATTAGCTCATTCCAGTGATATTGCCTGCATCAGATTCTCTTGCTAGGATAAAATTCATTTACTGAATGACAGTAAAATACACCTTTTAAGATGGCTAATAAGACGTACTAATCTTCTTGGCCAGGCTCAGTGACTCATGCCTGTAATCCCAGCACTCTGGGAGGCTGAGGCAGAAGGATGGCTTGAGCTTAGGAATTTGAGACCATCCTGGGCAATATAGCAAGACCTCGTCTCTACTAAAAATAAAAAAAATTAGCCAAGCATGGTGGTGAGTGCCTATAATCCCAGTTACTAGGAAGGCTGAGGCAAGAGGATTGCTTGAACCCAAGAGATTGAGCCTCTAGTGAGCTATAACTGTGCCACTGCACTCCAGCCTGGGCCAGAGAGACTCTAAAAAAAAAAAAAAAAATGAATTTCTTTTTACCTTAACTATAAATTTTACCATTCAGAAAAACTCCAAGTATTATCTTGATCTTTCACTTAAAGGTATGCATAGCATTATACCACAAAACAGATTAAGTTTTATTTTTATTTGTTTATTTAACAAGACACTGAGTGGGATATTTTCTGTTTTCAAGATTTTTTGGCTAAAACCAAAAGCCCCCAAAGCCCCCTTTCCCTCCACTCTACCCCCAGCTCCCAATATTTTGCAGCAGTGGTTCTCAATATTGGCTGCTTCAAAGCTACTGATGCTAGAGTTCCACTTAAAGAGATTTTAACTGGTTTAGGGTACAACCTTGACATCAGTTCCTTGGATTATTCTAATGTGTAGACAAGGTTGACAAGCCCACTATTCTACAGAGAGAAGGTGTGGCCTATCTTCCCTTATGACTTGCTAAGAAATATCAGAGTTAGCTTAACTTCTATAGACCCCTCCTTCCCCAGTCTCCAATCAATATATGAAAAGGACTGGGGATAGGGTGGAGCATATGATGGGGGCTGGACTTGAGAAGGAATGTAGTATTGCGGGTGAACTGCCTTCATCCATGAACCCAGGGAATGAAAGGGGCTGCAGGTGTCACCAAGCAAAGGAACTAGGCATTGCATTTCCCATCTGGATGTCCACTTTGCCAGTGGAGGTTGATGGTGCTAGGGCAGGTTCTGCAGGAGGGAAGGTACCTACTACCCTAGAGCTGCTGGCAAACATCCTTACAATGGGATAGTATTTAATGCCCTTTGCCCTCCACTTTGAGATTTAGCTGAAGTTCTAGGACCACAGAAACAAATCCACTCATTATCTTGTTATATTTAAATATGGCAGTAAGATTCCTGTGCTGTATAAAATGCCTAAGCAAATCTGAAATAACAAAGATTATCATTAGAAGAGCCCTTTGTAATGTCAAAAAACAATTAACATCGTATTAAAAAATTTTGATAATTCTATTGAACTCTCTAAAAACAGTAGCAGTCCTTAACATATGTCAAAAATCAATACTAAGATTCCTAAATAAATACAGAGTAAAAAAAATGAAGTAGGTTGCATAGTCCTAGAAGTAGCTAGAAATCCCATTTAAAAACAAAGCTGGCCAGGCACGGCAGCTCACACCTGTACTCCCAGCACTTTGGGAGGCCAAGGCAGGTGGATCACTTGAGGTCAGGAGTTCAAGACCAGCCTGGTCAACATGGTGAAACCTCGTCTCTACTAAAATACAAAAATTAGCTGGGTGTGATGGCATGAGCCTGTGATCCCAGCTACTCTGGAGTCTGAGGCAGGAGGATCGCTTGAGACTGGAAGGCAGAGTTTGCAGTGAGCCAAGATCATGCCATTGCACTCCAACTTGGGTGACAGAGTGAGACCCCATCTCAAAAAAAAAAACAAAACAAACAAAAATATATATCTTATATATTTATATGTAAGTACCTAGTATACAGTAAGTGCTCACATTTTATTATCATTTTATCACTATCTGCCTCTAGGGTCTGATCCTGTCTTATCTATCCCATGTTTCATATTTTTTATTATTCCATTCCATGATTATCCTGATTATTCTAATCCATACTAAGGTGTTCCTTTGAATTCCTATTGCACTAATAGTAACAGATTACTGCATTACAGGAACAAGATCAAATTTGGGGTAATGCACACATCCATTTTTTTTTTTTAAGACGGAGTCTTGCTCTGTTGTCCAGGCTGTACTGCAGTGGCGCGATCTCAGCTCACTGTAGCCTCCGCTTCCAGGTTCAAGCAATTCTCTGCCTCAGCCTCCCAAGTAGCTGGGATTACAGGAGCCCACCACCGCCCGGTTGAACCCTCCATCTGGCACTGGCTGTGTGACCACGTATAAGTAACTTCAACTTCCTGAGCCTAGATTTCCTCATCAGTAAAAATGGAGATAATGCAAGTAAATTTGTAAATCTGGCACATGCCAGGCATCCTGTTTTTTGTATCTAACACAGAATCTGTAAAATAAATGTGAGTTGTATGATTTTTTTTTGCATAAGGTAGTTTAGAGTCTTGTAAGTTGCATGTCAGCAATATCAAGCATAATGCAGTGCCCTGTGGATGAACATAGAATGAGCAACAATAGCTAAAGCTCCCCCCTAAAAAACATATAAAGGATTCTCTACCAGCCAGCAGAAAAGTCTTCAAATTTCCAAGGATGGGGAGAATTCAACAGAGAATGAAGACACCTGCGTGTGAAGTCAGTCCCACAGCAAAGAGACATCACATATTAGAAGAGCATTATTTTTTTCCCTAAAAATGCTTATACAAAAGCTACAAAAACAACATGCCAGGCACAGCTGATTATTTAACCAATTGCTGACAGTTATACTACTGCATTGCTGCCAGGAAACAAATTTCTTCTATTAGCAGCATTCCTCTCTGAAAAATGACTCTGACTGTGGCCTCAATTTTATCCGGAAACCCATTATGGCTGAATGGCAAATGGAAGAAATTACATAAACACTAGGGTCTGGAATCTTGTTAATAGTAATATTCATGAAGATGCTGCTTTCATTTCCTTTTAATATAATTATCCAGTACATGATACACCATTTTTTAAGAGAGCAATAGCATATTTTATCCACAACTCATAATGGGGGCTGGGCATATTGGCTCATACCTGTAATCCCAGCACTTTGGGAGGCTGAGGCAGTAGGATTGCTTGAGCCCAGGAGTTCAAGACCAGCCTGAGCAACAGAGACCTCATCTCTACAAAAAAAAAAAAATTTAGGCTGGGCACGGTGGCTCACACCTGTAATCCCAGCACTTCGGGAGGCCGAGGCAGGTGGATTACCCCAGGTCAGGAGTTCGAGACCAGCTTGGCCAACCTGGTGAAACCCCGTCTCTACTAAAAACACAAAAATTAGCCAGGCATGGTGGTACATGCCTGTAATCCCAGCTAGTCAGGAGGCTGAGGCAGGAGAATCACTTAAACCTGGGTGGCGGAGGTTTCAGTCAGTGAGATTACACCATTGCACTCCAACCTGGGCGAAAGAGCAAGACTCCGTCTAAAAAAAAAAAAAAGAAAGAAAGAGAGAAAGAAAAATTAAAAAATTAGCCAGCCAAGGTGCCATGCACCTGTAGTCCCAGCTACTTAGTAGGCTAAGGCAGGAGGCTCACTCAAGTCCAGGAGTTCAAGGCCACAGTAAGCTATGCACTGCAGCCTGGGTGACAGAGCAAGACCCTGTCTCAAAAAAAAAAAAAAAAAAAAATTATGATGAGGGAAAATAAAACAAATGTTTTATACTCTTTTAGTATGAAAGATTTGGCTGGGATAAGTCACCTGGCAAAGAATGCATGAACAACTAAAGAATAATTCTATGTAGTATTTTACTCCTTAAAGAGCAGGATACAAAACACAAATAATCCCTAGGATTAGACAACAGCTTCCCTACTGTACAGATTATTACTTATTGGACAAAATTTGATCCAAACACCTCTTCTGAAATGCAAATAATCCCTAGAAACACCAAATATATCAATCATTCTCCCAGTCACCCTAACGTTCTGAATCAATATTATAACAGAGATAAACCTAAGGAGCTGAGAATTAAGACCTAATATTTAAAGTGGTACCTGATATGTGAAATTCAAGGCATCTGGTCATTCCCATGCCCTGGCTGAAAATCCTGAGGTCTTATCTACTTCCTCTTTTCCCATTCCTCCTCAAACCTACTTTTAGATTTATCCAGTAAAGATGTCATAGAGATGCTGCCTACTAGAACCCCAAATCTCCCCCAAACATGGAGATACAGTCACTTTCCTGTACCCAGTCACAACCCTAACTTCAGGTCTTCTGTATCTCTCACCTGCCTAATATGTCTCCTAATGGGTATTCCCACTGCCATTTTCTCTCCATTCACATTATGATTTTATCACTTCTGATTAAAAAGTGATAGTCCAATGAACTAAGCCTGGAATTCATGGCTCTGCCAACATCTACCCCAATCTACCTGAACAGCTACCCCTGCCCACCCAAGTTCTTCAAGATCCACTTCAGGCCGGGCACGGTGGCTCACACCTGTAATCCCAGCACTTTGGGTGGGCGAGGTGGGGGGATCACTTGAGGTCAGGAGTTCAAGAACTCAGCCTGGCCAACATGGTGAAACCCTGTCTCTACTAAATATACAGAAATTAGCCGGGCGTGGTGGCAGGTGTCTGTAATCCCAGCTACTCGGGAGGCTGAGGCAGGAGAATCGCTTGAACCAAGGAGGCGAAGGTTGCAGTGAGCCGAGATGGCACCACTGCACTCCAGCCTGGGTGACAGAGTGAGACTCTATCTCAAAACAAAACAAAACAAACACTTCAAATGATACTTCATTCATACAGCTGTTGCTGATACCCTGCTGATACCCCTCATGCTGTTATGACACTGATTCTATTTTCTTTCCACTATTGTTACTTGTATTTGTGGCTCATCACTCCGTCTATATACCGTGAACCGTGGGCAGCGAACATATTTTACCACTTCCCCTTCTTCCTGAAGCATGACATCTGGCACAGGTTATTTGTAGCAGAAAGAGCAATAACTCTGGAGTCAGTGTGTGTCATTCAAATTTTTTTCCCACCACTAATTTGGATGTGTCACCTCTGCCAAATTATCTATCTGACCTTCAATTTACTAATTTATAAAATGGGGATATTAAAAAACCCTGACACTAGTCCTTCAATGTAAATAAGGCTAAAAGAAAAAAATAGACTTAATAAAAACCCTGACAACTGTAGGTTTCTAGAATGCTCAGCATATAATAGACACTCAATGAATTGTAGCAATTATTTTATTACTGAGTCAGGGATTTTAATTGATTGTCTCAGCATAGATGGCTTGTTATTAAGTAATAAGACATAAAGCAGCTTTCTCATCCTTATTTATGAAAAGCTTTTTGAAACAATAATGATTGTTGGGATTTACATAAAATTAATTTGGCGAAATAGCCTTGAGTATAATAAGGTACGCAGGTGAGGGGAGCGCAGGCTCATGTCAGTGACTCAAAATGTGTCCTAAAACAATTGTGAAGGAGAAGTTGGTGCCCATCTACCAATCCCTTTAGTGAAGTTCCTCCAGTCTTCAGCTGAAAAATGAAGAGACTGGCCTACTGTAAAAAATTCTCAGAAGTTCTTTCTGGTTCTAATACCATGATTCACTAACTGCTATTCCGCAGTACATCCTGCCTGACCGCTATTGAAAGCAAGCAAGGGCAACCCTGGGGCAGGTGGAACCGGCCCAGCAACATCAGCAATACACACCCTAGGCAGTGTTTCTCAAATTGTGTTGCTCAGAACAGTAATAAGTGTTTCCCTACTAAAAAAAAAAAAAAAAAAAAAAAAGGCGGGGGGGGCCTCAGGTAATACGTCCGTAAATCCAAAGGCTGCTATGCTCCTGAGAGTTCCCAGGTCAAACTAGCAAGTGTATTTATTACCAGGTTACTGTAAACCCATTATTTTGCTAAGGACAGCAGGGACATTATATAGCAACAGAAGAGCTTGTAGCTCATTATAATCAAATTGGGGAGATCCATTCATAAAACAATTACTTATTGAATACTTTCTAGGTGTTCCAAAAGTGAGGGTTAGGGAGGAGGCAAAAACGAAATAAATACTTAGCTACTTAGCTAACTTTGTATACATAGAAATAGTATACAAGAGTATAAAATTGTGTGGTACAGACAGGGAACAATCAAAGTGCTCTTGGAGCTGAAGAAGCTCCCCAGAGATTTCTACTTTTACTGATGATTAAAACTATACTCCACTATAAAAAAAATTTGCAATCTTATTGCTACTGACTACTGGATTTCTTTTTCACCCTTACATTTAAGGGTAGACAGTAAGAAAGTGGGGAGTAGAAGAATAAGGGGAAAGAAAAGATAGTTAGTAATTCCATACAACTGGACAGATTTTGGTTGTTTTTTACAATTTTTAAAGTGCTTCCAAATAATATATTATCTTCTGAACCTTACAAAAACTCTATGAGTTAGGCAGGATAATGATTACTACATGGTGAAAGGTCCATATGTCACAGGTATGACTATAATATAAGGCACTCCAGTGTCTGAATTGATTGACCTAGAACATGTTGATAATTTTCAGCACATTGTTAATCTTCAAAATAATGCATAGTATCTATTAGGAAAAAAATATAAATTTCTTCAAAAAGGTTAAATTACTTACATGGGATCACAAAGTTAGTAAGTGTCAGCACCACAGCATAAACCCAGGTATTTTCCCCTTTATGCCAAAATCCCTTCAGGACACTAAAGCCTCTAATTAATAGTTAATTAGCTGTCAAGTAAAAATAGTATTAGTAAAAATAAATAAACTTCATAGATGTATACAATTATAATTTTTCAATTAAAAACAATATCAAAAAATAGTTACTTAGTATAACAGCAATATTCTCTAATTTCCTTATGTCTTGTCTTGTTAATATCAAAAGTAATATTCAGCCTGGCACAAATTAATAAAATAGGAACTTTAAAATTACAAGGTTAATACTGAGGCTAAAACTAGTTATATGGTTCTTAAACAAACGTAACCAGAATAACAAAAGCTTGCCAAAGAATGGAAGAAGTGGAATGGTTTATACTTTATTTACCTCATGGCAGTTCCTCTTCAAGATAACCCATTAAATTGTAAATTACTTAAGGCTAAGAAAGCATGTTCTCCTTGTTAGTGTGTCTCTACACACACAGGTCTACCATGTGTGTAGGTGCCATTATATCATCTTAGAGCAGCAACATTTATTCTCAGGAATATACTGCACTTCATATCCAGACTCTGAGAGAAAAAAACTCACATTAAAAGAATTTAAACTACGCTTGTTCTGTATTTAGTAACAAAGTGATGCCCAGATTTATTTTTTTAATCACTACCACAGGATACTAGAAATGAAGACAGGGAATAATGTCAAGCATAAACATACATAAAACAAAACAAAAAAGAAACAAAAAGGAAGAATCACTGGATCAGGTGTCAAAAGAAATGGACTGGGCAGATCACCTGAGGTCAGGAGTTTGAGACCAGCCTGGTCAACATGGCAAAATCCTGTGTCTAATAAAAACACAAAAATTAGTTGGGCATGGTGCACTGTAGTCCCAGATACCTGGGAGGCTGAGGCAGGAGAGTCACTTGAACCCGGAGGTGGAGGTTGCAGTGAGCCAAGATTGCGCCACTGCACTCCAGCCTGGGTGACAAAGCAAGACTCCATCTCAAAAAAAAAAAAAAAAAAAGAAATGAAATGCCTGGTTCTGTGTTAGTCACACCACAATGGCAGGCATTTGGGCAACTGCTGTAACTTCTCCAGGCCTCAGGTTTTTTCAGCTGTTAAATCTCATTTTTTTTTTGAGATGGACTTTCACTCTTGCTGCCCAGGCTGGAGTGCAATGGAGATCTTGGCTCACTTGCAACCTTCGCCTCCTGGGTTCAAGTGATTCTCCTACCTCAGCCTCCTGAGTAGCTGAGATTACAGGTGCTGCTATCACGCCCAGCTAATTTTTGTATTTTTAGTAGAGACAGGGTTTCACCATGTTGACCAGGCTGGTCTCGAACTCCTGACTTCAGGTAATCCGCCTGTAATCTGCCCACCTTGGCCTCCCAAAATGCTGAGATTACAGGCGTGAGCCACCACGCCCAGCCTTCAGCTGTTAAACCTAAGAGTTGAGTCAATCCCTTTCTTTAAGTAATTCTTAAGGTCTTTTCCATTAATGTACGATAACCCTAATTTAATTACAGTGAATATGGAACTTGTTTAGGAAGTGGTACTAAGGATTTTTTAAAATAAGTAGAAAACATCAGAATATTTATAAGGACAAAAAGGAGAAATGGACGAAAAAGGATAAAGTTTTCCAAACTCAGTCTCCATCTCTATCAAAAAAGCTATATCTGGGGCCGGGCGCGGTGGCTCATGCCTGTAATCCAGGCACAGGGAGGCCGAGGCGGGCGGATAGTCTGAGGTCAGTAGTTCAAGACCATCCTGGCCAACATGGTGAAACCCGTCTCTACTAAAAATACAAAATTAGCTGGGCGTGATGGCGCCCACCTGTAATCCCAGCTACATGGGAGGCTGAGGCAGGAGAATCGCTTGAACCAGGGAGGCAGAGGTTGCAGTGAGCCAAGATCGTGTCATTGCACTCTAGCCTGGGCAAAAAGAGCCAAATTCCGTCTCAAAACAAAACAAAAAAAAGCTATATCTGAAAAAAATGTATCTAGAAACTTCTCCACTAGTTAGGTACCTTTGCTCAAAATTGTTACTAAGTGCTCAGATGACTTAAATAAACAAACAAAACACAGGGCCCAGTCTATTAAGTAGATGAAGCATGATAAGGAAATAAATTTTATTAGCATCCATGAAATCTCACATTATTAAGCTCTTAGCATCTATCATGGCAGCAAAATAAATCAGCTTTTAGCCACACTTCAAAAAGTTTCCAGATTCTTAAACTATCTTGAGCAAAATCTAAATAGTGATACCATTGCTGATGCTTGGACATGCAGAACTGAGGAAAGCAGGAGTTAACAGGTGTGATCACTCTAACTTCAAAAATAAAAAGTAGGTGCAGTTTTACCTTGTCTTTATCATTACAAAGTAAGCAATCAACTAAGGACCCTTCATTAATTTCTCTAAAATCCTGATATTGTTCTATTCCATGATTCATAACTGGCTACAAAGTTGACTTAACATGTGTTTCAGGTTATACCACTTTTCTAATCCCTTGGCTACTGTATATACATTTTAGAAGTATCACTGATTGTATTTTCAAGTCCATCAATTGAACAGTTCATCATAGGTTCATTTAGTGAGGTATTAATAAAAGTTATTAATAGAAGCAGGGTTTGTCCAGGCACGGTGGCTGACGCTTATAATCCCAGCACTTTGGGAGGCCGAGACAGGCAGATGGCTTGAGCTCAGGAGCTCAATAGCAGCCTGGACAACATGGCTAAACCCCGTCTCTACCAAAAATACAAAAATTAGCCGGGCGTGGTGGGGTGTGCCTGTGGTCCCAGTCATTCTGGAGGCTGAGGTAGGATTGCTTGAGCCTGGGAGGCGGAGGTTGCAGTGAGCCGAGATCATGCCGCTGCACTCCAACCTTGGTGGCAGAGTGAGGCCCCATCTCATAAATAAATAAATAAAAACTTTTTTAAAAAAAGAAGGGTTATCAGAACTTATTAGCTACATAAGCAGAAAAAATGAAATTAAAATGTAAAAGTTAAAAATAAGAACTTACTAACATCAGTGTCACTAAAGTTGGTATACACCCCCTACTGCTAAATTTGACTGGCTTAAGAAGAAAAGAAGCAGTGGCAACGTCTCACTATTGCCCCACTCTATGGAACATGCATCTTGGCAAAGCTGGCTATAAAATACATGTCTACAAAGTGAATCATCTTTTACCCTCAATGAAAATCAGAGCTGCATCCCCTAGCTGAAAATCCCAAGTGTTCAGTTGAAAAGTTTTCCATTATAAGGACTAAGTAAAGCTGCTGGCCAGCTGTACAGCAGGCAGGCTGGATCTGATATTAAAGTACACCAACCTGTGAAGACTGAAGCCTCCTCGGGTTCTCATTCCCCTCAGAGCACATTAAGAATTTCCCCCCTTCTGGAATTTCCCAGATGCTGAACCAGCCACCAGAACCTCTCACCTGCCCTGGTGTCCACTATGCCCTGACTCTAAATGCATGCTTTCCAAAATTTGACTCCTTTCCTTCTCTTTGTAGGGGAGCATGTATATTTAATTGGGCAAGATGGGCACTTCACGATTTATCACTATGGGCTCCTTTCTAGTTCCCGGTGAACAAATAATCTAAAAATGCCTTCGGTTTAAAGCAGCAACAACCACAACCATGTGGTTCGCAAGGTTTAAAAAGTTTGTATATTGGGCAAAGGCTGTTGAGATGTTTATACATTTCCTGATTTCAAGAATATTCATGTCCTGGTTGCTTAACACATATGTTTTAGCTGTTTGTAATTTTAAGGCAAATCCCTTTATATTTCCCAATCATGAGCAGTTTAATAGTACTATTAATTCATTCAACACTTATTGAACAAATATTATAGATTGCCTACTGTGTGTCAGGCACTGTTCTAAGGTGCTGGAGAGCCAACAACAAACAAAGCAGGCACCATCCCCATCAGGGAGAGGTTAGTTACACTACAGGGAGGCAGACAACAATGAAGACAAATAAGTAACATATATAGTATGTTAGGTGGCAGTAAGTGCTACAGGGAACAATAAAGAAGGAGAGCAAGAAGTACTGAAGGTGGGGTGCAATTTTACATATTTTATAAAATTGTTTTGACAATACCATCAAGAACTATTTGTCTTTTCACTTCTTTTTAAAAAATTCTGACACATAAACACGAAAATGTGGACAGATAAGTAAGTTCCTCTTTACAGTTGCAGGTACCTCTTTTAACATGTATTGACCATCACCCTGAAGTCTAAAGGCATGGTAAACTAAAAGCCGGGGAAGGTGAAATAGCCGGATAACAATGTGTCCAGAAAACCACACAGTTGCTCTGGTAATCTTCACAGGAACTAGATATAATACAACCATTTGCAAGAGACATTTCAAAATGATTTACTAAAATGAGTATGTAGTATTTCCTTCTATTTTTTTCATGAGGAAACTTACTAATACGCTATCCACCTAATGCATATTGGTAAATGTGACCATAATACTGACGAATTTTAATGTCTTTTAAAAAGTTATGATTGCATACTGCTAAGCTGTTATATTAAAAGAATAAACAGTCTCTCTAAAAAAAAACCCCAATATGATTCCCACTCACAAGTAAGAACAAGAAGCGAAAATATTGGTGGGAAGGAAGCTAGATTGTAGGGTGAAGGTAATGGTGGGTACAGTAAAGGAATGCTCTAGTTAGGACTCCTGCAGGTCATTGAGTACCACCAATGGAAGTGACATTGAGTCTTGCTAAAAGATCCACCTGAAATATGCTTTGGTGAGCAGTGGTGGCATTATGAATCTTTGAAGGTCAAATGACATATAATCATTTTTCACATCTAACATTAACTTTTATAGTTTTGCTAACAGGCATACTTTCTAGCATAATAAATCACTGACTAAAGAACATTTGAAAAGGAGAAAAAAAAGAAAACTCTAACAATAGTAAGAAAAAAAGCCCAGTGATAGTACCAAAAAATAAAGAGGGCAAAGGAAACTACGGATAAAGCCATACCAAGAATTGATAGGGCCAGGTGTGGTGGCTCACACCTGTAACCCCAGCACTTTGGGAGGCCAAGGCAGGAGGATCACTTGAGCCCAGGAGTTCAAGACCAGCCTGGGCAACATAGTAAGACCTCATCTTTATTATAAAATAAATAAATAAGTAAATAAAATAATTGATAGGTGTTGGAGTACAATATGAACTAGGTACCGAAACAGATGCTGCAAGGGAAATACCCAGAGCAGCAGTGATACCATCATAATGAGCATAGAAAATAAAATATTTTAAAATGTATAATAGGTTGCCATAAACTTGTGTGAAAATGAAGACCATTGTCTATAAAGTGTTCACAGTTATAGGTAAAATTAGAAGAGGTATCCAGTCATTATGCAACCCTTAATGGCAAACACTCCTTTTGTTTCTCCCATCCTGGAGCCTCCTCTCCCTTCCTATTCTTCAGGGACTAGACCTGAGAGAAGAAATCCTGAAAGAGAACTGCAGACTTCATTGTGGGGTTTGTGCCAGGCACCTTTTGGTCCTAAAATTCAGCTCCCCCTCACATCTAGAGTCTCAAAATGATCCAGTCCCAGAGTTTGAAATTTTTCAGCCCAGAGTGAGATGTATTTTTCCAATTCATCAGCCAAAAGGAACTGACCTCTTAACAATTCTCACAAAGGCAAAAAGTGGCCCTGGGTACCACAGATCAATGACTGAGACATCTATTGGTGTCATTATAATTGCCATTATATATGTCATCTGTTTTCAGTTCCCTTTTCATTTCCCACCCTTTGCTGTTTCCCTCTACCTATGTTCTAGGCTTGCACAAGTTCTGTTTGGCTCCGGCTGGCAGCACACACAGAGAGCTAGTTTGCTGACCCTTATTAATGACATCAGGACATATGTGGCTATATATAGCTTACCACTAACTACGTGTCAAGCACTTTGCTAAATGTTTTACAAGTAGGATCTAATTTAATTCTCATAGCAACCTTGTGACATTTTATCTCTATTTCACAAATGCAGAAACAGGCCCTAAAAGGTGAAGTATCCTGCCCAAGGTCATACAGCTAACAGCCCTCATAGCATAGATTTGAAACCTAGGTATCTGGCTTATCCCAAAGAATAATGTTCTTTTACATTAAGCAATAAAGCCTGTGCCCTAAAACCATACGGACTTGAATTCCAAACCCTAATGCCACCACTTACCAGTTGTGTAATTTGATGAATTATTCAACCCGAGTTTCCTGGAGAATGAAACAGAGTAACATCACTTCAATAAGTGCTTGGGAGCGTTAAATAAGCTAACATATAAAAACTGTCTAGCACAGTTGTTCTGGGACATTGTAATCAATAATCACAATATTCAATCCCGCCCTTTCCTCTATTCGATTATCCATTATAGAGGTGGCCTCAAAAAGACAACACTAAGGATATGCAAAAAGTGCAGATGATCATTAAGTGCAGCATAAACGGTTGGTCTGCTCGGTCCCAACGGGTTCTGGCCCTGCGCTTCCTCCACAATCCTGGTGTAGGGAACCCAAAACACTAGACAGAAGAATCTTGAAGCTGGAGGAGAAACGGCTGCTACACTACTTCTCACAATCTCCTTGTTTACCCTGAAATCAAGGGTTACCTCTTCCCACCCCATCTGCCAGCTTCTCGGGTGCTCTGAAGCGCGCGCCCCCCGCTCAACTGGGTATTGGATTCACCACGGACGTGGTGTGGGTACCCTATCCCTCTCCCCGCGTGGTGCTGCAGCGATTTCGGGGCCTGTCACCCTTCTCTGGGCCACAAGCCCGACCCTCTCCGCCCAGGGAAGGAGGGCGGATCCCAGCCTATCCCCAGCCCCAGGTGCGCGAGCGCCAGGCCCAGGCGGGGCCTTGCGGCCCAGAGCTGAGCCCCGAGCCCGGGCTCCTCCAGGAGGCGCCGGCGGTGCCTGGGTCCAGCCAGGCCGCGACCTAGCTCGGGAGCACCCCCACGACCTGCCCATCCCCAGCTGCGCGAAGCCCACGGAGCACTTCTAGCAGCAGGGCCCGGCGGGACCTGCCGCACGGAGCCTGCGGGCTCGGATTCTCCAGGCCAGGACTTTCCTTTTCCCCCGGGCGGTACGGTTGCTGGGCTGCTGCCTCACCGGCCCAGGAACTGGGAGACGCCCGCACTCACGTGCGAGTCTTAGAGGTGGAAGTCGAGGGACGGTGGAGAACAGGCCAGCAGCTTCAGGAGCGTTGCCGGGACCGCCGGGATTCAGGAGAACCTAGGGCTGGACTGGCAGAGCAAGGGGGCGGGGAGGGGGCGGGGAGGAGGCGGGTCCAGTGCGCGCCCCGCCCCGCACAGCCTGCGCGAGGATCAGCCCATCAGCAGGGAGCTGACTCCGGGCTGCAAGTCAGCTCCTTGCCAGTAGGCTGGCGCTTCAAGGCCATTCTGGGGGCCAGTCGCTTACTGAAAAGGCAAAGCTGACTTTAAGGTAAGTGGTTTGGTGCACCAAAATAAATTCCTTAAGGATTAAATAATTTAAGTATTTGAGAAAATTTATACTATATCTGAACTGAGAAGACTGGGCGCAGTGGCTCACACCTGCAAGCCAAACATTTTGGGAGGCAGAGGAGGGAGGATGGCTTGTGCCCAGGAGTTGGAGACCAGCCGCAGCCTGGGGCAAAAAAATGAGACCCCCTCCACCGCTACAAAAAGTAAAAAAAAAATAGCTGGGCGTGGTGGCACGCGACTGTGGTCCTAGCTACACATGAGGCTGAGGCAGGAGGATTACGGGCTCAGGCTGCAGTGCGCCATGTTCGTGCCTCTGCACTCCAGCCTGCGTGACAAAGAGACCCTGTCTCAAAAAAAAAAAAAAGTTACCAAGACAAATTATCTACATGAAAATAGTGAAATACATCTTAGCTCTTAACCATGCTTATGTGCTTATTTAGGGCATTCTTAATGTGCACACTACCAAGGACATTTTATATCCTTCATTACCTTTAATCCTCATGATTCTGTGATGTATTTGGTACCAGTATCCCCATTTTACAAATGAAAACTGCAATTGAGTAACATGAGATTTGGAAGCTAAATAATTGGCCTACTTTTCTGAAGTCACAGATTGTAAGTAAACTAACCTCAAAGTGCAGGCTGGACTGCTTGCTACTCCATGCTGCCTGCAGCTAAACAAAACACTATAGAAAATATTGATACATGACTACTCGATAATTTAGAACTTCTTCCCAAGGAAACAGGGACAAAATCAATAAAACACATTGGGAAAAATATTGGTCCCAAACCTGACAGAGTTAGTGTCTTAAGTTCATTTATTTTTTATTTTTATTTTTTTGAGACGGAGTTTCGCTCTTGTTGCCCAAGCTGGAGTGCAATGGTGCGATCTCGGCTCACCACAACCTCCGCCTCCTGGGTTCAAGCGATTCTCCTGCCTCAGCCTCCTGAGTAGCTTGGGATTACAGGCATGTGCCACCATGCCCAGCTAATTTTGTATTTTTAGTAGAGACAGGGTTTCTCCATGTTGGTCAGGCTGGTCTTGAACTCCCGACCTCAGGTGATCCACCCACGTCGGCCTCCCAAAGTGCTGAGATTACAGGTGTGAGACACCGTGCCTGGCCTCTTAAGTTCATTTAAATTGATAAGAAAAAAAAACAACACCCAATAGAAAAATGGGTGAAGGGTTTTTTTTTTTTAATTACAGAAGAAATGGAAAGGGTATCAAATGAAGAAACATAGACATTCCTAAGTAAAAACTTTACTCTTAATCCAAAAAATGCAAACTAAACATTTTTATTTTATTTATTTTTAAGAAATGGGGTCTCATTATGTTGCCCAGGCTGGTGTTGAACTCCTGGATTCAAGTGATCTGCCAGCCTTGGCCTCCCAGAGTGCTGGGATTACATGTGTGAGCCACCGTGACTGGCCTGCAAATTAAACATTTTTAAATCATATCAGTGCCAGTGAGGATTCATTCATTTATTCAGCAAACACATCCTGATTGCCTACTATGTGCATTGCTCTAGATTTGTGAGCAAGACAGGAACTTCTATCCGAGAGGAGGGTCGAATCTTAAGTTAGTTGTTAGACAAATGAGATTTCAGACGGCCAGAAGTGCCATGAGGAAAGTTAAGGCAGGGTGATGTGATAGAGGGACTTGAGGATAGTGTGAGCTTATTTAGACTGGGGATCTGAAAAGAGCTCTCTAAGATGGTATTTGACCTGAGATTTGAAAAATAAGAAGCAGCCAGTTATGCAAATATCTGGGGCACAGGAATGATAGCAGGGGCAAAGACAAGAACAAACTGCAGTGCAGAAACAAGGCCTTTGTTGCTGAAGTGCACTGGGGAGGTACTACAAGTGTTTTAGTTTTTACTAAAGATTTCTGGCTCTATTTTTTATTCTACTTTCATATGTAAATGAAGGTTCTTAGGCACCACTAATTGGATTGCGAGTTTCAAATTTTCCAGAATATATAGTATCCATACCTAACCTTCAAAACTTTTCTTTTCACTAAAATAGGGAAAGAGTAGAGGCAAGACGATGGTTTTGTACTTTTAGTATCCAAACAGCAATCTATCATTTAAATACATAGTGCCATAGCTATTCAATGTATTTATTCATTCTCCTTAACTACAGTCTAAATCCCATTCTACTTTTGTTCTCATTCATTCACCCATTAATTTAACATGTGTTGAATTCATGTTAGATACGAAGCCAAACAAGGTTCTAGAAATAAAACACCACCTGGTGGAGAGTTAAATGCATGTTAAAATGAATGAGATATTCACAAAATATTCTTTCTCCTATGTATTTTGATCCTCATATTTCTATCTTCACTCTTTCAGTCACATTTTTAATTACCTCATCCTGTCTTACAGCTTTTGTTTTTCCTTTTTTCCTTTTTTTTTGAGACAGGTTCTTGCTGTCACCCAGCCAGGCTGGGATGCAGTGGTGCGAACACGATTCACCACAGCTTCAACCTCTCAGGCTAAAGTGATCCTCCCACCTCAGCCAGTAGCTGAGACCTACAGGCATGAGCCACCGTGTCTGGCTAATTTTTGTACTTTTTGTAGAGATGGGGTTTCACCATGTTGCCCAGGCTGGTGTCAAACTCCTGAGCTCAAGAAATCCACTGGCCTCAGCCTCTCAAGTGCTGGGATTACAGGCATGAGGCACCACACCCAGCCTTAGTCTCAGAGCTTTGAATTCCATCTATATTTTCTCTCTCTTTTTTTTTTTTTGAGACGGAGTCTAGCTCTGTCACCAGGCTGGAGTGCAGTGGTGCAATCTCGGCTCACTGCAAGCTTCACCTCCTGGGTTCACGCCATTCTCCTGCCTCAGCCTCCTGAGCAGCTGGGACTACAGGCGCCCACCACCATGCCCGGCTAATTTTTTGTATTTTTAGTAGAGATGGGGTTTCACCGTGTTACCCAGGATGGTCTTGATCTCCTGACCTTGTGATCCACCCGCTTCAGCCTCCCAAAGTGCTGGGATTACAGGCGTGAGCCACCGCACCCGACCTTCTTTAATTTTCTTTTTTTTTTTTTTAAAGACGGTGTCTCACTCTGTTGCCTGGACTGGAGTACAGTGGTGTGATCACCGCTCGCTGCAACCTTGGACACTTGGGCTCAAATGATCCTCCCAGCTCATCCTCCTGAGTATCTGGGACTACAGCATGCACCACTACATGCAGCAAATTAAAAAACAAAAACAAAAAAACAAACAAACAACAACAAAAAAACATTTTTTTGTAGAGACAGAGTCTCACTATGTTGCCCAGGCTGGTCTCAAACATCCTGGGCTCAAGCTATTCTCCTGCTTTGGCCTCCCAAAATGTTGGGATTACAGGTGTGAGCCACTATGCCCAGCCTATATTCTTAAGGTTATCAAACTTCCACACCTTTCCTCTGAAACTCCACACTCCAACTCTCTATGCTTTACTTGGCTGTTGTATTAGTTATCAGTTGCTGTGTAACAGATTACATCAAATTTAGTGGCTTAAAACAGGAACAATCATTTATTATCTGTCATAGCTTCTGTGGTTTAGGAATTTAGAAGTGGCTTAGCTGGGTGCTTCTGGCTCATCATCTCTCTTGATGTTGCAGTCAGATATTGGCCAAGGCTGCAATCATCTGATGGCTTGACAGGGGCTGAAGGAATTCTTCAGCCCAAAAGTTCAATTGTGCCAAGGCTGAGAAACCCTGCTTTAAACCGATGGGACTATACATTTAAAAAATACTAATGTCATGAAAGACCAAGGCTGATGATTTAAAGATTTAAAGAAAGTAGAAACATAACAAATGCAAGACGTTATCAAGATTTGATCTTGAATTTAGAAAAAAATCATTAGTATAAAGGACAGTATTGGGAATTAAACAAAATTTGTATATTAAATAATAGTATTCTGTCAATTTCAGTTTCCTGATTTTGATAATTAAACTGAGACTAAGTAAGGGAATGTCTTGTTTCTAAGACTGAAGAGTCATGATATCTGTAATCTACTCTCAAAAGGCCTAACAACAGAAAATACTAGGAATATAATATGTGTATTATAGGTAAGATATGTAAAGAAAGATAAAGCAAATGTGAGAAAAAGTTAACAATGGCTGAATGTAGCTGAAGAATATATGGGAGTTCCTGCAACTTTTCTTAGGATCTAATTTTTTTTTCAAAGCTAAAAACTTAATTACAAATTCAATCTAGCAGAGATATCAGAAACTTAATTTCAGTGTTATCATGGTATCCACTGGCATAAACATTTAGCAATATTGAGGGGGTAGCTACCAGTAGAAATGCATAAAACAAAAGTGATTCTCTCTTTGGGAAAAAACGGCTAGGTTTCAGAAGTTGGGAAGGAGATCTATATATTTTTAAAGATAGACTTTAAAGACATAATCCTAAAGAAATATAGCTGATTTAATGGGAACTACTGGAGGTAGCAATCATATAGTAGAAAGAGCACTGGACTCAGAGTAGAAAGACATGAATTCCTGTCTTCTAACATATCCTTGGTTAGGTTAATACATCTCTTTGAGTTACAGTTTTTTCATTTGTAAACCTGGGATACCAGTTACTTCACAAGGTAGTTCGGAAGATCAATACGACTATGTATTAACTCCCTATACACTATTAAAAGTACCATAGAAATGCAACCTAATTTTTTAAAACCATGACTCGCCTCCCTTATTACCCATAAGATTTTTCGTGAAACCCATATAGTAGGTACTCCATCTGCAGTCTGTGTTTCCACCCACCCTGAGCAGGCCTCAAGTAGGTTCCAAAACCTCTTCATTTTCCCACAAAAGAATTCCAGTCGAGCAAGAAATTTTATTTTACTCGAGTAAAATAAAATACTTTGCTCGAGTAATTAAAACATCTTATTGAAGAATTTTAGTGGAGACCAGGGTTTGTTTTTGTTTTTTACTACACATGCCCCAGCATTCAAGGGCATCAATATCCTGTCCAGAGGCCTCCTCCCGCTAGTTCCTCTTCCCAAAACGCTTTGCATTTTTTGTTCCTTTGCTCTGGACTCTCTCTTGAATCCACCCCCTTGAGTCGCTCAGTCTCTTCCTTTCCCTTCTTCATGTTGGGCAACTTAATTCTTCCAATTATTTACTTCCAAAAAAGACCCACTAGTACCAAGATTCAAGCTACTTTTGAAGGCAGCATTTAATTAAAATGACAATTTTTTTTCTGGCATACTTGTATTCTCGGTTCTATTTCCGAGCTTTCAGTTCTGGCGACTTATCCTTGTGCCCAAACCATGAAAGACCGTTACACAGATGGAGCGGAAACAAGTCAGAGGGCCTGAAGAGAGCGCTCTCACGGCCTCAGTCCTGGACGCAGGCGCGGAAAGTCCATTAAGTCCCACCCAATCGGGGTATTTCCCACCCCCTAAGCCCGTGCGCCGGAAACCATGGGGGCGGAAGAGGTGCTGGGCAGGAGGCGGGCCGGCGCGGTTCTTTCCGGAAGGATTGAGGCTGCTTTAGCCCCGCCCGCCTCCGCAGCTGCCTGAAGTAGTGCAGGGTCAGCCTGCAAGTTGCAGGTTATGTCGCTGGTTGCTCGACTGTGGCGCTTTCTCCCTTTCCGACGTGGAGCCGCCCCGGGGTCTCGTCTCCCTGCGGGGACTTCGGGCAGCCGCGGGCACTGCGGCCCCTGTCGATTCCGCGGCTTTGAGGTACCCCCGTGGTCCTGGCTCCCACTCCTCACTTCCTACTCAGTGGGTTCCGGCTCCCCCTTAACTTAAGGGGTGGCGGCCCCGCGTTGCCTACGGGAATGTGGTGAACCGAGGAAGGAACTCGGGGCCACTGTGCCTGGAGAACCCGGACAGGTCCCTTCCATTTTGCAAACCTCCGCTATCCTAAACTGAGGCTGTCAGAGAAGGAGTGGGGTTTGCCCCCACGCGCCCCAGAAGCTGCCTCCTACCCGCCCTTCTTGTGCAAAATGTAGAACAGGACGGAAAAGAACCTTGACCGCTGTGAAATTATTCTCACTGTAGGAGATGACAGATACCACAACAGCGCTTGAGGCTGCCCCTTTCAGACTTTCAAAAGTGTGGGGTGTAATTTAAAAAGTTCTACGACTCAGAAGCAGAGATTTCATACTGTTTAGGTTTTTGTTTAAAAATGATTATTTCTGAGTTGCCTGTTTTATCTGCATAACGTCAGTGAAGGTCGTCGGCATGTTGTAGTCTCAGTTCGGGTATTTCTGTTAGACTGCTCGTGGGCCTCTGTTTATTCTTGTCAGGGAATTGGGGAATGGCATTAGTGCATATGATATATTTCACATGAACTAGGTGTTTCATTATTTTAAACTCAAATTTTTAACTGCTCAGTTAAAATCTTTCAGAATTATTATGGGACTGATGGTGGGGAGGGGTGGTTAAAATTTGGCATATTCCCTTTCCTTGGAAGTTTATAACCAAATGGGGAGGCGATAGATAATATAGGCAGAGAGATGGGAGGAGTTCTAAGTATGAAACTAGTTAGCCTTAAGTTTTCAAATTAGAACAATGATGAATTTGAAGTCCCATTTTAGGCCTGGCCCCTTGGCTCAGCCTGTAATCCCAGCACTTTGGGAAGCCGAGGCAGAAGGATTGCTTGAGTCCAGGGGTTTGAAACCAGCCTGGGCAACACAGTGAGACCCTGTCTCTACAAAAAAATTTAAAAGTTAGCCATGTGCATTTTTTATATGTAGTAATTACTATATATGATATTCTTAATCTTGTCTGTAAGATTCATTTTTATTATGTGTTGGTGTCTCATATTTTACTTCATACAATTTGCGATATCCATGCATTTGCAAATAAGTTGTAGCTCTTCCTTTCCAGCAGGAGTGTGATTTTTAGATGAGCTACGACTCCAGGCGCTATCTTTTTCTTCATAAGATACGCTTTGAGATAGTTTTACTAAAGATTTTGATGATGTAATTTTTAAGCTTCCAGTATTATGATCGATTGCTTTGGGGGTGGGAGAAAATTCGTGTAATTTTTGCTTGGGGTAGCAGTACCTTCAAATTTTCAAAGTTTGTAACTCTTAACATAATTGTTTCCATAGGTAATGGGAAACCCAGGAACTTTCAAAAGAGGCCTTTTACTCTCAGCTTTGTCTTATTTGGGTTTTGAAACTTACCAGGTTATCTCTCAGGCTGCTGTGGTTCATGCCACAGCCAAAGGTAAGCATAAATTCGACATATGGAACATTTAGAGTTTTTTTGTGTGTATACATTCAGAATTTTTATTTTAAAACAAAGAATCAGGGTAATGTTAATAATAGAAAATCCATATGGAAATATTCACAATCTGCTCAGTGAGAAATGGGAAAACAACTTTCCTGCCTAACTGCCAACCTACTGTTTGAGGAGCCAGAAGTTGATGTGAAGTTGGAAGAAGGTCACCTTTTCCAGCTAAACCCCACTCCATAGCTATGTGCATTTTTATTTGAAGTCTCCGTGACCAGAGGAAACAGTGAGAACTGAGAACCAAGATACTGTTATTGGCAAGGGTTTGGCTAAACGGTCTGAGATGTGTAAGCACCAAGAAGGGAAAGAGAAATTAAGCAACATATGTAAAAGGGGCTGTAGGAACACAAAAAATAAGTCAACAATAACCTATTTCCATCCAGAGCAAAGGGACAGTGCACACATATTCACCCTCTCAAGTGTGGGCTACACTGTACATTGACTCATACTATCTCAAACATGGTCTGTTGGAAAGATTCAGACCCCCTAAGGGTAATTGGCATAGGACCACAGTGACACGGTAACAGACATAGACAAGCATGTCATGACCCTAAAGGCAACAACACACCTTTAGATAATAAGCGTTCAGAGAAAAATCCCGGAGCTGAGGTTATAAATTCCGAGTTAGCTATAAATATTCTTTGGGGAATTCCTTTAAAGATATGAGTTAAAATAAAACAGAAAATCAACACCTAAAATCTCCTAAAGAACAAAATGGAGAAATAATGAATCTCTACTAAGAACCAATTATTTTAGGTTTCTCATCTGGATGGCTCTCCCACCAGATAGGTGGTGGGATTACTTCAAAAGTAATGAGTCTCCTACAAGGAGGAGTTCTTTGGTCCAGTGAGGGGGAACAAGCTTTCTAGAAATAACTTTCCCTTCCCTTGACTCCATTCAAAATCAGAACCCCTCAACCACCATTAACTACAATGCCCATATTAGTTAATAATCCTAGATTTCAAGTACTGCTACATGTAAACTATTAAAGAAAAAAGTTCCAAAGGAAATCAATAACTTCATTATGTAGCCATACGACTTTCATGAGAAATTAAACTTAAGAGTTTCCATCTGAAGGACAGAAATTGTTAAGAGGTAATGTGCAGACCTCAGGCACCACATAATATACCCTCCTATAATGAACTACATTTCTCCCTAAATTCTTCATATTGCACGCTGACCTCTCCAGCATGAAATCTACTGTATAACCTCTCTTTAAACACCTCCCTCTAATCTCAATTTCCTTCTGTTTTTATTATTTGGCAAAATTACACTTAAAAAAGTAAATATTTCCACCATGGGACATGTATACCTATGTAACAAACCTGCACATTCTGCACCTGTATCCCAGAACTTAAAAAATTATGTAATTAAACCAGAGGGTAAAATAAATAAAACTCAAGTTAATTTGCCTTTTAGAGCTATATGGAAGTGAGGAAGGTGCTGTTACATAAACCTCCTCTGCCTTCCACACTCATATGTGTATCTTCTTCCTGATAAGTCTGCAGTTGGGGGAACTGCACCTTACTTATCCTCTCCTATATCCCCTAGTGCAGCAATATTAGAACCCAAGGAAGGAAAAGCTGGCAAAGTTGTCATATGCCAAGTGGCCAGTGCCTCCTGAAATGAAGGTTGGTTCACTTGGTCTCTCCTAAGCAGAAGAGAATGTCCAGGAAATAAAATATTTTAAAAACCATTGAAAATCCAACAAACCCCAGCCTTGAGGTGTGCATGGAGTGCATGGGATAAGAAAGTAGCAGCATTCAGAAGCAGTCCTGGGTTCATCCTGATGAGGTCTCTCCTTCATTCAGGGAGAGGTGGCTTTCCCATGCTGGGAGGGAGGTGGAAGGAGGCATGACTTAGACATTGGTGGTGGTCTCCTTAGCAGCCTGGATGCTGTTCCTCCATGATGCCGTCCTTCCCAGATCTATTTGCACCATGTGCCTGCCCTTCAAAGGCCTATGTGATATCCTCAAAAGCCCTGCCACGGGTCTCAGGGACTTTGAAGAAGGTAAAGGTCAAGAAGGTGATGAGGAAGCCAGCGAAGATAATAAAAACATAGGCTCCTAAATAATAAGCAGCAGAGGGGAAGAGCAGTCTGACTAAGAAGTTGGAGGTACAGTTGGAGCAGCCGGCCATTGCAGTTGCAGCTGGGCGGGGGCCCTGGCTGAAGAGTTCGGCCACAGTAAACCAGGAAATGGGACCTGGTCCAATTTCAAAGGCCACAAAGACCAAGATAGCCCCGATAAAGACAAAGCTCATCCCATTATACTCATCTTTTAATAACAAACAGTCATGAGCATGGAAGAAAAAGCCATCCCTCCAAGGCCTATCATATGCAGAGTCCTTCTTCCTGCCCTTTCCAGCAGAAATAGGGAAACAGTGAAGACAGTATTAAACACACCTGCACCAATGGTGTCATAGATGGGCTCTTGAACACCTGCATCCTTGAAGATTCCTGTTGAGTAATAGAACACAGCATTGATTCCAGAGAGCTGTCGAGAGAGCTGGAGCACGATGGAAATGATGATTGGCTGTCAGTAGCTGGATACTCTAAAGAGCTCCAGCACGGTGACTTGCTTTTCTTGTGACATCCTTGCACTTTCATCTTGCATCTCCTGGTTGTCTTGGGATACATCCTGGGTGCCCCACAACCGCTGGAGGATCTACTTAGCATTCTCCTCTTCTGTTAATGAGCAAAAACCTGGGACTTTCAGGGCAAAATGGAAGGGCTGCACTTTGTAGGATAGCTGGAAGGATGGTAAAGCCCAATAGCACCGGCCATAGCTCTTCACACCCAAGGATGAATTTGAATTCCAGATCAAAGATCTGGGCCACCAGAATTCCGACGATGCCCAGCTGGTTGAGAGTGCCAAAGGTACCCTGCAGGGCAGTAGGTGAGATCTCTCCAATGTACATGGGCACAAAACCTGTGCGCAGTCCACAGAAGAGGCCAATAACCAAGCAGCCCAGGATCAGCATTTCAACCAACTCGGCCACTTTACACAATCCCGTAAGGCAGCCACCAGAGACAGCCAACAGGTTGACGATAAGCATTGAATTGCACCTGTCAAAGTAGTTGACAAAGAGTCTAACAGAAAAGGAGCCAGTCATACCAACAATGGAGAATATGGCCACAGACAAGGACCAGAGGGACATGAGCAACATCTCAGAGGGAGGGATATTTGCCTGGTCACTCAAAATGTTATTGATAAATTCCTTTATGATCATCTCAGGAGCATTGATGAGTCCAGTGTTGTAGCCAAATTGGAAAGAGCCGATTGTAGCAACTGTGATGGCAATGATCAGAGCTGGGGTGACCTTCTGTGTCCCCATGGCCCTGATCTAATTCTTTTCAAGTCTTCAAGAAAGATCTAGGAGTGTGATTCCAGAGATGCCTTTTTCAGCCAACAAAACCTTCAAAATATCCTTCTCAGCAACAAGTTTTCTCCAGGTCCTCAGGAATGTTCTAAACGCTCACCATTACAGCATCTCTGAAGTTATTTTTGTTTGTTATTTTGTTAATAGCTTAGTTTTTTGTTTGTTTGTTTTTGTTTTGAGATGGAGTCTTGCTCTGTTGCCCAGGCTGGAGTGCAGTGGTGCAATCTCGGCTCACTGCAACCTCTGCCTTCCAGGTTCCAGCCATTCTCCTGCCTCAGCCTCCTGAGTAGCTGGGATTATAGGCACATATCACCACACCTAGCTAATTTTTGTATTTTTAGTAGAGACAGGGTTTCACCATGTTGGTCAGGCTGATCTCAAACTCCTGACCTCATGATCTGGCCGCCTCGGCCTCCCAAAGTGCTGGGATTACAGGCATGAGCCACCGCGCCTGGCCTAGCTTAGTTATTTTTATATAGATAATGAAACTAATGTTGCTATGGTCTAGATTATTTTCTGCCTTTGTCTACGTGTCAGTCTAATATCATGTATATATATTTTTCCTAGAAATTAGAGCTGCCTCAGTGATGCTTTATTAACAGTTTCTATTTTTGTAGAGCCCTTAACCTAAGAAGAATATTCTTTTACATTTTTAAAGGATTGAGTTTGAAGAGTTGGGGGGAAGAAAAAGAACATGCTACAGAGACCATGTATGGCTCACAAAGCCTGAACTATTTTATTCTCTGGATCTTTACAGAAAAAGTTTGCTAATCCCTGCTTTATAATGACAAAATGAAACAAATTCTGGGGTGTTATATTCTTCTTGATTTGGTTAACAAAAGGCCCTAGTACTTTGAGATAGATAGATTTTATTTACAAACAGAATGCTGCTTGGTAAGTAACAAGTTGAAAGTGAAAAGAAAAATCCATCAATTTCCTATTGGCGTAATATAGATAAGTAAACGTATATTAAAACTTGGCTGGGCATGGCGGCTCATGCCTGTAATCCCAGCACTTTGGGAGGCTGAGGTAGGAGGATCACTTGAGCCCGGGAGTTTAAGACCAGCGTGGGCAACAAAGTGAGACCCCCATCTCTACAAAAATTCAGACAATTAGCTGGGTGTGTGATGCGTGCTTGTCCCAGCTACACAGGAGGCTGAGGCAGGAGGATCACTTGAGTCCAGGAGGTCAAGGCTGCAGTAAGCCATGATCTCACCACTGCACTCCAGCCTGGGCAATGGAGCAAGACCTTGTCTCAAAAAAAAAAAAAAAAAAGACTTGCCAGTTAAAAAAAAATTAGTTAAGCCAATTGTGAGCCAAAATTTCTGTATATTAGAGCAATATTGTATGAAGAAATTAATGGGTTAAGCTTTTTTGTTTTTTACAATCCTCACTTTTTAATTATAAAGGAGAGGGTGATTGGGGAAAGAAGCAGCGATTTGTTTTTGAATAGATGGTCTTATTAAACTTCTGATAGAAGAATTTGAGAATGTGATCTAAAGGTTGCTAGTTATCTATTGATTTCATTTCTCTATGATTATCTTTTCCTTAAAAACGCAGATAATTGAGAAGCCCTGCACTGTTCTTTTTTTTTTTTTTTTTAATGTATTTATGAAGAAGGACAAAGCAGAGAACTTGGTTTTGTTGCTGGCTGAATGAGATATTTTGGCAGATACTTAAAATAATTCATCTTTTTAAAGCAACCCAGACTTTAATTCTCACAGCAGCCTTATAAAATAGTTAGGACAAGTCTTATTATCTTATCACATTATAATAATTTTTGAAAAGAAGCTCACAGAGTTAAACTTCTTGAAAGTCAAAATGTTAGAGTGGAGATTAGAACTTTTCTTTTTTTTTGAGACAGAGTCTCACTCTGATGCTTAGGCCACAGTGGCGTGATCACAACTCACTGCAGCCTCAACCTCCCCGGGCCCAGGTGATTCTCCCACCTCAGCCTCACGAGTAGCTGAGACTACAGATGCACACCACCATGCCTGCCTAATTTTTGTATTTTTTGTAGAGACGAGGTTTCACCATGTTGTCTGGGCTGGTCTTGAACTCCTGGGCTCAAGTAATCCACCTGCCTCAGCCTCCCAAAGTGCTGAGATTACAGGCATAAGCCACGACACTCAGCTCCTTATCTCTATTCTTCGAATCTATCACATTTAGTTTCAGTGTATTTTGGCAGCATTATAGAAATGATTGTAAAGATGTAGTGCTTTCTGAAGTAACAAAATTCAGTACTTTGAAAGGGAAAACCAGAATTACTTTTGGCTTTATCATAGTCCATTTTTTTCTTTTTTCTTTTTTTCCAACTTTTATTTTAGATTCAGAGGGTACACATGCAGGTTTGTTACGTGGGTAAATTATGTGTTGCTGGAATTCGGTGTACAAGTGATTTTGTCACCTAGGTAGTGAGCATTGTACCCAGTAGGTAGCTTTTTGACATTCGCCTACCTCCTGCCCTCCCCATTCTAGGAGGCCCCAGTGTCTATTGTTCTCGTCTTTGTGTCCATGTGTACTCAGTGTTTAGCGCCCAGTCACAAGTGAGAACATGCAGTATTTGGTTTTCTGTTCCCATATTAATTTGCTTGGGATAATGGCCTGCAGCTGCATCCATGTTGTAGCAATGGAAGTGATTTGGGTTTTTTTTAAATGGCTTTATAGTATTCCATGGTGTGTATGGAACACATTTTCTTTATCCAGTTCACCATTGATGGGCATCTCAGTTGATTGCATGTGTTTGCTAATGTGAACAGTGCAGTGATGAACTTAAGGATGTGTGTGTCACTTTGGTAGAACAATTTGTTTTTCTTTGGGTATATTCTCGGTAGTGGGATTGGTGGATCAAATGGTGGTTCTGTTTTAAGTTTTTTTAAGAAATCTCCAAACTGCTTTCTATGGTGGCTGAACTAATTCATATTCCCACCAGCAGTGTATGAGTATTCCCTTTTCTCCACAACCTCACCAGCATCCGTTTTTTTTTTTTTTTTTGACGTTTTAAGAATAGCCATTCTAACTGGTACGAGATGGTATCTCATTGTGGTTTTGATTTACATTTCTGTGATGATTAGTGATGTGAAACATTTTTTCATGTTTATTGGCTGCTGCTTGTATGTCTTCTTTTGAGAAGTGTTCATGTCTTTTGCCCATTTTTTGTGGGATTGTTTTTTGCTTGTTCAATTGTTTAAGTTCCCTATAGATTCTGGATATTAGGCCTTTGTCAGATGCACAGTTTGCAAATGTTTTCTTTCATTCAGTAGGTTGTCTGTTTAAGAAACCTGTTGATAGTTTCTTTTGCTGTATAGAAGCTCTTTAATTAGGTCCCACTTACCTATTTCTGTTTTTGTTAGAATTGCTTTTGGAGACTTTGCCATGAAATCTTTGCCAAGGCCTATGTCCAGAATGGTGTTTCCTAGGTTTTCTTCTAGGTTTTTATAGTTGTAGGTCTTATATTTAAGTCTTTAATCCATTTTGAGTTGATTTTGTATACGGTGAAAGAAAGGGGTCTAGTTTCTATCTTCTGCATATGGCTAGGCAGTTATCCCAGCACCATTTATTGAATAGGGATTCTTTTCTCCATTGCTTGTTATGGTCAGCTTTATTGAAGATCAGATAGTTGTAGCTGTGCAGCTTTATTTCTGAGTTCTCTAACCTGTTCCATGGCCTATGTGTCAGTTTCTGTATCAATATAATGCCGTTTGGGTTACTGTCTTGTAGTATAGTTTGAAGTCAGGTAGTGTGATGCCTACAGCTTTGTTATTTTTGCCTAGGATTGCCTTGGCTATTTGGGGTCTTTTTTGGTTCCATACAAGTTTTAGAATAGTTTTTTGTAATTCTGTGAAAGATGATGTTGGTAGTTTGATAGGAATAACAAATAGGAATCTGTAAATTGCTTTAGCTGTGTCTCACAGATTCTGGGATGGTAAATCTTTGTTTTCATTAATTTCAAAGAAGTCTTTGATTTCTTCTTTAATTTCATTGTTTACCCAGAAGTCATGCAGGAGCAAATTGTTTAATTTCCGTGTAATTGTATGGCTTTGAGAGATCTTGATCTTGATTTCTATTTTTATTGAGCTGTGATCTGAGAGAGTGCTTGGTTTGATTTCAGTTTTTTTCTTAATTTTGTTCAGAATTGCTTTATGGCCAAGCATGTGGCCTATCTTAGAGTATGTGCCATGCGCAGGTGAGAAGAATGTACATTCTATTGTTCTTGGGTAGGGTACCTTGTAGATGTCTGTTAATGTCCATTTGATTAAGTGTCAACTTTAGATCCTGAATATTTTTGTTAGTTTTCTGCCTTAATGATATGTGTAGCACTGTCAATGGAGTGTTGAAGTCTCTTAGTATTATGGTGTGGTTATCTAAGTCTCTTTGTAGGTCTCTAAGAACTTGTTTTATTAATCCACGTGCTCCAATGCTAATTGTATATATATTTAGGATAGTTGTCTTCATGTTTAATTGAACTCTTTATCATTGTGTAGTGTTCTTCTTTGTCCTTTTTTATCATTGATGATTTAACATCTGTTTTCTCTGAAATAAGAATAGCAGCCTCTGCTCTTTTTTGTTTTCCATTTGCTTGATGTTTCTCCATTCCTTTTCTTTGAGCCTGTGGGCATCATTGCATGTGAGATGGGTCTCTTGAAGACAGCATGCAATTGGGTTATACATCATTATCCAACTTGCCACTCTGTGTCATTTAAGTGGGGCATTCAGCCTGTATACATTCAAGGTCCATACTAATATGTGAGAATTTAATCCTGTCATCATGTGGTTAGCTAGTTGTTATGTGAAGTTGATTGTATAGTTGCTTTACAGTGTCAGTGAGCTGTGAACTTAAGTGTGTTTTTGTGGTGGCAAGTATTGGTCTTTCATTTCCATGTTTCGCACTCCTTTAAGGACCTCTTGTAAGGCAGGTCTGATGGTAAGAAATTCCCTTAGCATTTGCTTGTCTGAAAAGGATTCTATTTCTCTTTTGCTTATAAAACTTAGTTTAGCTGGATATGAAATTCTTGGTTGGAATTTTTTTTCTTTAAGGATGTTGAATATAGTTCCCTAGTCTCTTCTGGCTCATAAGGCTTCTACTAAAAAGTCCACTGTTAACCTGATGGGATTTCCATAGTAGGTGACCTGCTGCTTCTCTCTAGCTGTCTTCAAGAGTTTTTCTTTCATGTGGACCTTGGAAAATCTGATGACTATGTGTCTTGAGGATGGTTGTTTTATATACTATCTTGTAGGGGTTCTCTGCCTTTCCTAAGTTTGCATGTTGTATGTGTGCATGCTGGCAAGGCAGTGGGCAGAGGCTCTGAGTGGGTGTGCATCTGTGGGGGTCCATCTTCAAAAGTCCTCCCTTGGGAAGGTGGGGGCCACTGGCAAGTGTTTCACCAGGACAGCTGAGGCTGTGCTGCCTATGGGTGCGGCCAGGCAGGGACCCTGAGAGAGGCGGGCAGACAGGGATGTTCAGATGAGACAGGCCCCATTCCATGCACAAGACAGCCCTGCTCTCTCCGTATCTGGCTGCTAATAAAGGTTAAGACCACCTAGAGGAGTATGGTGGCCTTGGGGAATGGATACCCATGGCCATGCTGCACTGTAGCTGTCCCCATGCTAAACCCTCTGTTCTCCACACAGACTAGAGTTCTGTCTCTGGCAGCTCTCCAGGTAGTTCTCCCTGCCATTTCAAATGTCTCGGAGGGGTCTTAGGGTCTCTAAGGTCTGTGATGAGAGTGGGCCCCTCCACACCAGTTTAACTTACCCTTAGGTGCCAGGAATGAGTCTTGGTGCTTGGCAACCCCATGCAGGGTTCCCAGCTTCCTCCTTTTTCAGATTCAGGGTCTGTGTCCTCCCCATATCCACTCTCAATGTCTTCTTCCTGAATATCTGTTCAGCATGTGCCAGTCTACTTGATGATGGTCTCTCTCAGTGGGAGAATGTCTTGTCTTCCTGGCTGTGCCTAGTCAGCCATCTTGGCTCCTCTAGTTTTTCAAAAGTGTCTTGAGGACATAAAAAGTTACTACATATTTGTTTATTTTTATTTTTATTTTTTGAGACAGAGTCTCGCTGTGTCACTGAGGCTAGAGTGTGGAGGTGCGATCTCAGCTCACTGCAACCTCTGCCTCCTGGGTTCAAGTGATCCTCCCACCTCAGCCTCCCAAGTAGCTGGGATTATACACATATGCCATGATGCCCAGGTAATTTTTGTATTTTTAGAAGAGATGGAGTTTCACCATGTTGGCCGGGCTGGTCTTGAACCTCAAGTGATCCGCCCACCCCAAAGTCTGGAATTACAGGCATGAGCCACCACAGCCAGCTGATATTTGTTAAGTTAAAAATAACATTTTAAGGTCCTAGGCCTCTATGAGACCTGCACAAGTTGGATGAGGCCTTTATAGCTGCAGTAGGGGAGGGTGAGGGAGTTAAATGATCACTGGTTTCTTTCACACTTAACAAGCTTTTGTTTTTTGAGACAGAGTCTTGCTGTCACCCAGGCTGAAGTGCAGTGGCATGATCACAGCTCATTGCAGCCTCAACCTCCTGGACTCAGGCAATCCTCCTGCCTCAGCCTCCCTAGTAGCTAGGACTACAGGCAAGTGTCACCATGCCCAGCTAATTTTTGTATTTTGGGTAGAGACGGGGTTTCGCCACGTTGGCCAGGCTGGCCTCAAATTCCTTGCCTCGAGTGAGCTGCCCACCCCAGCCTCCCAAAATGCTGGGATTACAGGCATGAGCCACTGCACCCGGCCTCAACAAGTTTTTATGCCACTTTCCGGCATTCTCTTTTCTACCTCTTAAGTGAGCTAAGCTGTGGAGTTCTGTAGTCTATTCCATTAGCAATTTCTAAATACATAATACATTATTATTAACTATGGTTATCATGCTGTGCAGCAGATCTCTAAACCTTATTCCTCCTGTCTAACTGAAACTTGGTACCATTTGACCAACATCACCCCATTCCCTCCTGCCACTCAACCCCAGCCTCTGGTAACCGCCATTCTACTCTCTACCTATGTGAGTTTGACTTTTTTAGATTCCACATATAAGTGAGATCATATAGTGTAGGCTGAGTATCCCTTGTCCAAACTGCTTGGGACTAGAAGTGTTTCTGATTTTGGATTGTTCTGGATTTTGGAATATTTGCATATACCTAATGAGATGTCTTAGGAATGGGACCCAAGTCTGAACATAGAATTTATTTATGTTGCATTTATATCTTATGCACATAACCTGAAGGTAATTTTATACCAGATTTTAAATAACTTTGTGCATGAAACAAAGTTCATGTACACTGAACAAGCAAAAAGTAAAAGTGGTCAGGTGTGGAATTTTCTACTTGTGGCATCATGTTGGCTCTCACAAAGTTTTGGATTTTGAAACATTTCAAATTCTGGATTTTCAGATTAGATTAGAGATGTTCAACCTATATTTGTCTTTCTGTACCTGGCTAATTTCACTTAACGTAATGTCCTCCACTTAATATAATGTTCATCCACATTCTTACAAATGACAGAATGACAGAATTTTCTTCTTTTAAAGCTAAATAATCCATTTGTGTATGTGTGCTACTTTTTCTGTTTAATCCATTCATCTATTAACGGGCACTTAGGTTGTTTCCTAAGGCGTGACTATTGTGACTAATGCTTTAGTGAATGTGGCAGTACAAATATCTCTTTGACATACTGATTTCAGGTCCTTTGGATATACATCCAAAAGTGGGATTGCTGGATCATATGGTAGTTCCATTTTTAGTTTTTGAGGAACCTCCCTGTTGTTCTCCGTAATGCAATAGCTTTATTTTCTTAAAACAACAAAAAAATCACTCTATAATTAGTTGATCGGCATGTTTATATAATTTGTGAGACTACAGACCATAGCCCTTGAAAAAAGGTTAATTGAAAAACATAGAAACACTTTTTTTTTATCCTGGAAAATGATCCGTATATTTCTATAAAAATATAACTTCACTGGCCCTTACAAGTTTTTCTTCGTCCTATATCTCTTCCATTTGCTGTTTTTTTTTTTTTTAAGGAATTGGTCTTCAAATAATTCCATGCTTCAAAATTTCTGCTTAATTCTTTTTTGATCTGCTTTATGCTTATTCAAAGCCAATTTAAAAGCTTTTTCTTCCTCCATTTTCTGGAACTAAGTTATATTCTGAAGTGGGAGTTTTTTGGAAATGAGTTGAAGTTTAAGGGCATAAATATCATTGACATTTTAGTTGGATGGGATTATAGGATGACTTTTAAAATGGTTATGTCTATATTTATCACAAGGTGGTACCAGATACCCACTTGTTATCAGGAACTGAAGCACTTCTGTAGGGACGTTTCATTATCTCTTTATTATTATTATTATTATTATTATTATTGAGGCGGAGTCTTGCTCTGTTCCCCAGGCTGGAGTGCATTGGTGCGATCTCATTTCACTGCAACTTCTGCCTTCTGGGTTCCAGCGATTTCCCTGCCTCAATGTCCCAAGTAGCTGGGATCACAGGCACTCGCCACCATGACCGGCTGATTTTTTATTTTTAGCAGAGATGGGGTTTCACCATGTTGGCCAGGATGGTCCTGAACTCCTGACCTCAGGTAATCCACCCGCCTTGGCTTTCCAAAGTGCTAGGATTGTAAGTGTGAGCCACCACGCTTGGCCTCATTACCTCCTTAAAATAGACAAAATTTAAAGCCCCTTGAAGAAAGGTATGCTAATACATTCATAGTACTCTTTGTGCATATGAAAGCTCATGTGTAAAATGCTTAAAAGATAATTACAAGTGCCCAACTTAAAGGTTCTTTTTTATTTTTTAGTTTGTTTTTGTGTGTTTTTTAAAATTTCTTTTCTGTTTTTGTCACAGTCATTAAAGGTTCTTTATCACTTCACTTGTGTTTTCATATATATTTTCAAAATTCCTCTTTATTGATGAACCTACAGAACTGAGATCAGTGTTCCTTTGTATGTAGTTATTTGTTGTACTTCAGTGCATTTTTGGTTGCACTGTTTCTGGTATTGCTGAGACACAGTATTATTGGTATGAAAGAATTGCCTTAAACTTTGATGATGTTACTGCTACTTAGGGGCTTGAATCTAGATATTCAGATTTTCTGCTTCTTAAGTCTTATATAGAGAAACCTCAGGAATATAGCTGTTTATCTTGCCAGAGGAGTATTCTTGTCTTGACACTGCTCACATGGCTAGAGTACAGTCAGCGAGAAAAGTAGAAAATCAAAGTTTACTAACATATATGTAGGAGGTCACATCATTGGCATTTCTTTAAAAAATTCTAATTATTATGATCTTGCACATATCTATTTTATGTTACATTTAAGATTTCACTATACAGTTTTAGGTGAATTGACATCTTATTTCATCTTAGAATATTTGCTTATTAAGTTGAAAATAATTTACGTTAAAAGTTTAGTCTGTTTTATAGAATATCGTCTTTATGTTAGTAATGTAACTTAGTTTTAAATATTTTCAAAATAGTATAAAATGTTAGGTTAGAAAACAACTGATTTGCAGATATGTGGAGTTGTCTACAAGCTCTCACCCGAGTGACTATGTCAGTCTGTAGTACCATAGGAAGTGTACTTTTTTCTTATAAATTGTACAGTGTATGATTTTAGAAAAATCATACATTGATTTTTGCAGTGCAGATCACGAGGTCAAGACATCAAGGCCATCCTGGCCAACATGGTGAAACCCTGTCTCTACTAAAAATACAAAAAATTAGCTGGGCGTGGTGGTGCGCACCTGTAGTCCCAGCTACTCAGGAGGCTGAGGTAGGAGAATCGCTTGAACTTGGGAGGCGGAGGTTGCAGTGAGCCGAGATAGTGCCGCTGCACTCTAGCCTGGCGACAGAGTGAGACTCCGTCTCAAATAAATAAATAAATATATATATATTTACAGCCATTATATTATAGCTTATAGTAGTTATGTAATTAAGAATTTGGAGCTAAGTGATTTGAGAGATTATAAAAGAATGCACACAAAAAAGATTTAGATTATTCACTAAATGTCTACTTTTTTTTTTTTTTTTTTTACAGAGATGGCGTCTTGCCATCTTGCCCAAGCTGGTCTTGAACTTCTGGGGTCAAGTGATCCTTCTGCCTCAGCCTCCCAAAGTGTTGGGATTATAGGCGTGAGCTGCCATGCCTGGCTGACAGTTTCTACATTTTTAATCGCATGAGTAATGTGATTTAGAATTCCTAGATCATGTTAAAGACAGTAATCAGTCTTTTTAGTAAGTCAGAGAATAATCAATGAATAGATTTAAAAGTAACTTTTTTACTTATACATACTATGTACACATTCAAATATGCCAGATCAATATATTTAATATTAATTTTCTTTCACTGCTGTGACAAGCTCGGTGACTTAAACAACACAAATTTATTATCTTAGGGTTCTGTAGTTCTGTATCTTGCCGTTCAGAAGCCAAAAATGGGTCTGACTGGCTAAAATCAGCATTGGGAGAGCTGCATTCCAGAGACCCCAGGGAATATTCCTTCTCTTTGCTTTTTTCAGCGTCTGTAGGCTTTCTGCATTCTTTGGCTGAAGGCGTCTTCCTCCATGTTCAGAACCACCATCAAATCATCATTCTGACCTCGTTTCCATTGACACTCCTCTGACTTTTGCCTTCCTCTTTCACTTTTAAGGACTCTTGTAATTATATTGGGCCTGCCTGGGTAATCCAGGATAATTTCCTGTTTTAATATTAGCTGATTAACAGCCTTAATTCTATCTACAGTTCACTGTTGACATGTAACCAAACATTCAGACAGATTCCAGGGATTAAGATTGGGGCATCTTTGGGGGCCATTATTCTACCTACCGTAAATATCAACTAAAGAATAAAGACTACTACTTATCCTTTGGGTTGTTAAAACACAAACTTTGTGATTCAGCCACTTATCCGATAAAAATATAGAATAGGGTGGAAGCAAAATTTTAAAAATTAACCAGCCATATGAATATTATTAAACTTTACAACACCTAATCAGAATGAAGTGGGATTACTGAGAAAAATAATCTTTATTTAATTTTAGGTTTTTATTTTTTTGCTGTTGTCATTTAATTTCTTAACTAGTATAATTATTACATTATGATGTTAACTTAAAAACACAATTGCATCACAAATTTCATGTTTTTTTTTCTTTCTGCTAAATTTTTAAAAACTTAAGAACACCCCCCACCCCCCTTTTTTTTTTTTTGAGACAGAGTCTTGCTCTATCGCCCAGGCTGGAGTGCAGTGGAGCGATCATGGCTGTGGCTCACTGCAACCTCTGCTTCCCGGATTCAAGTGATTCTTCTGCCTCAGCCTCCCAAGTAGCTGGGATTACAGGCACATGCCATCACACCCAGCTAATTTTTGTATTTTTAGTAGAGACGGGGTTTCACCATGTTGGCTAGGCTGGTCTCAAACTCCTGACCTGGTGATCCTCCCACCTCAGCCTCCCAAAGTGCTAGGATTACGGGTGTGAGCCACCGTGCCCAGCCAAGAAACCCTTTTAACCTCAAGTATACCGTGATTAATTAAAGTATACCAAGTGTATACACATTGGAATGTTGGCTTAGGACTAAGTGGTACAGTACCCTTATACAAGACAAAATTAAATGTACATTTTTCTGAGTAATAATTGGAATTTCCTGAAATTCTGTTTTTTCATTAAGTAGATAGTTTTCTTAGGGCACTACGCTGTCAATAATGTTTATGTATTTTGTAGTCATATATAAATTAGTTTTAAGAGTCAGTCAGAGCATAGTGTCAGTAAGTTCCAGATTCAGTGTGTAGTTAAGTTCATCTAAATTTCTGATGACAGCTCTGACCCTTTGAACAACATCTCTATATGAAGAGAATTTATTAAAACAGTGTGGTTTGGTTCATGCAAATTACTAACATTCAGTGCTGCAAGTAGATGACTTTTATTTTCTACAATGGATGGTGGTTAAAAGTAGCAACAAGAAAGACTGTGTAGAGCAAGCTTGTCCAACCTGCGGCCCATAGGCCACATGGAGCCCAGGACAGCTTTGAATCTGGCCCAACACAGATAAGTAAACTTTCTTAAAATATTATGAGAGTTTTTGGAATTATTTTAGCTCATCAGCTATCGTTAGTGTTATATTTATTGTTAGTGTTTCATATTTAGTACCAGAATAAGTTTTCTAATTTTTTATTTCCCATGATTTCAATAAATTATTTTTTATGATAGTGTTACGCTTATTTCTACTTTATTTCCATCTAGGTTCTTCCTAATTTCTGCTGTTTCATTATAGGTCATTTCTGTATCTTATTTCATTTGCTTATATATAGAAGTGTTTATGTTTCTTTGAATTACTGTCATCTGACTTGGGAAGACGTATTTTATTGTGTCTTTTCTCCTTTATAATCTTTGAAGTTGAAGAAATACTTGAACAAGCAGACTACCTGTATGAAAGCGGAGAAACAGAAAAACTTTATCAGTTGCTAACCCAATACAAGGAAAGGTAAGCAATATAGGATAGGCCTAGGCTTGTGGTTTCCTCAAACTTTTTGTTATTTAACAATTAGAATGACCCTTAGTGCTTGAGGTTTTAAAAATTGATTATTGTAGTTTTTACTTCAAAATATTTCTTAGAGTTTAATTTATAATATACTATTTGTTTCTTATGTTAAATGCTGCATGTATCTCATTGATTTAGAAAAGGTGTTACTAACTCTAGTGGAATGTTGACTTTTTTTTGATTTTTCCATTTTGCTTTAGATGATACAGGATAGTTATTGAATATATGTTTATCCCTTCTAGCTATATTGTATATTTCTCATTCCTTTTCTTTTAAAGTAATTTTTTATTGGTATAGATTAAATGAATTCATTGAGATGTAGGATGTTGCATGCCACCATTGAGTGGTAACTGTGTATTACTTTAGAAGGACAGTCTTTCAGAGAAACCAAAAATACCCCCTTTTTCTATTTTTAGTATTAGATTGTATGTTTAGTGTAGAATATCAGTGTGTACTCATTTCTGGGAGGAGTGTGGAGTGAGAGAAAGACTCAACCCTATAAAGTAAGTCATATGGCTAAATAGCATTTCTAGATCACTAATCTACCTCATCTCCTAAACTAAAAATATTGAGTCATTTTCATCTGCCTTTTTTAGATTTTCAAAACCAGTTTTCTCCCCAGGAACCATCAATGTTACTTTCTAAATATCTACAGAATTGATCTTTTCTTCTCCATTCTCCCCTCAGTAATTCAAGGTGGCTGGTTTGGCATTTTATTGTCATTTCATTGATAACCTGAAAAATAAGCTGTAAGGTAGTTACTCCATATTCATTGAATAATAACTATCTTAATTAAAGGAACCTTTAGTTTCAAATTTTTATTTTTTGTTAAAAAAATACAAAGTTAGGATTAAAGGCAATGTATTGTATTGTATTGTATTGTATTGTATTGTATTGTATTGTATTGTATTGTATTGTATTGTTTTGAGATAGTTTTTTGCTCTTGTTGCCAAGCTGGAGTGCAATGGCACAATCTTGGCTCACTGCAACCTCTACCCCCCGGGTTCAAGTGATTCTTCTGGCTCAGCCTCCCGAGTAGCTGGGATTACAGGCATGTGCCACCACACCTGGCTAATTTTGTATTTTTAGTCCATATTGTTCAGGCTGGTTTCGAACTCCTGACCTCAGGTGATCTACCCGCCTCGGCCTCCCAAAGTGCTGGGATTACAGGCGTCGGCCGCCGTGCCTGGCGGAATTTAATTTTTACAATTATTTCTGTCAGTTGTGGTGGTTAATAATTTATTAACGATTTCTTATATCATTATATGGAAATGGCAGTTCTTCAAAGAATCCAGTGCTCTTACTTGAAGTAACCCATGCATCATGGCATGGTATTCAAACAGGATTTATTTTGAGATTACATTATATTCAACCATTCATTCATTAGCAAATAATTGTCAAAAACTATTTTGTGTCAGGTGCTGTATTTGAGACTAGGGATTCAACAGTTTTGTATTTTTAGAACATGACCCTGTCTATAAAATTTATGTATTTTATGATACTGTATGAACTACTGAGTGAGCTATTTGAAACACAGTGCCAGTGAGGCCAAGCCTCAAATTAATATGTTGAGTTTTGTAGGGCAAATGTTCAGAGAATTTGAATGCAAAGATATTTTTGAAGTCAGTATTTTAGATACTAGAGGTAAGTTAATATTTATGAATATTAGACATTTTTATAGGAAATTTTAGCAAATAAAAGTTTTATATTAAAGAAAATAATAAATTTAGCATTATTACTAATGGCTTTTGATATCATGTTGCTAGCTTCCTAAGCTGAAAGACCATAATGTATTCATTAGTAATGTAACCCTTAACAATTTTTAAATGTGAGCTAAAATGGTTGTTTTATATTTTATTTCAAATTAGTGAAGATGCAGAGTTACTGTGGCGTTTGGCACGGGCATCACGTGATGTAGCTCAGCTTAGCAGAACCTCAGAAGAGGAGAAAAAGCTATTGGTGTATGAAGCCCTAGAGTATGCAAAAAGAGCACTAGAAAAAAATGAATCAAGTTTTGCAGCTCATAAGGTCAGTTGCTTAACTAAGCTATTACCATGTACTCAGAGGTACATTTTCTATATTTTTCTATTATCTCTAATTTACATTGGAAGAACAATTTCTCCATTTTAAGTTTTTTTCTTTTTATTAATCTTATATCTTAAGGATATTTGTCTATTTTAAAGAAGTAGGGAAGATAGTTATTTTTATAAGTTTTTCAAAAAGAAGTCTTTGTTTTTGTAAACATTTGGTCTAACTTCATATGTATTTGATAAATTACTTTTGTGAATGCTTATTTTTAAACAGGAGTTTAGTAATTTCATGAATTACCTATATCTATATTCTTAGTAATATAAGCGCTTCACCGATGTTTTCTCATTTTCCTCACGTTATATTTCTGTTTTATTTAGAGGTAGGAATATAACAGCTAGACAACTGAGACCTAGAATGACTTTTCACCTGTAACTCAGCTGCTTTCAGGATTTCTTGTTGGTTCACAACAATGTTTTTCAGTAAATCGTACAGGGAGACGAGGTGGTCGTTAGCCTTCTGGATTGTTGGACTTCATAGAACCCAAAGGCAGGGTGAAGTTGGACCTTGGGAAAAAATAGGCTTGATTGCTCTGAGGCTTCATTAATTGTTTCTCTACTCTGCTGTTACCTGAAAATCTTTTTCATTGCAGACATTTTTTTTCTCCTTATCCTAAGTCTTGTGACTTTCCACAGCACCTGGGGTTTTGAAGTGTGGCTATTTTAGATTCATTTCTTGGGAAAGAAACTCAGGTCATCTCAGTTTGGGTCTGCTGTCCAACTGTGGCTGTGGAGACAAGGTCACAGTTGACATTGTGGCTGTTCTTACTGTAACAATGCAGTGTGAGAGTAGATGGAACTCCAAGAAAAGAGAATGAGAAAATAAAACATTCAATTACATATTCTTCTAAATTGATAGACCATAAACATGAACCATTATCTCATTGTGTTGGTAACTTTCTTGGAAAATTCACACTTTCTACCTTGTATTATAGTTCTCTATAAACATGTCCTATCCCTGAGGTTTTTTTGTTTTGTTTTGTTTTGTTTTAGACATAGTCTCATTCTGTTGTCCAGGCTGGAGTACAGTGGTGTGATCTTGGCTCACTGCAACCTGCATCTCCTGGGTTCAAGTGATTCTTCTGCCTCAGCCTCCCAAGTAGCTGGGATTACAGGCACACGCTACCATGCCCAGCTAATTTTTGTATTTTTAATAGAGATAAGGTTTCACCATGTTGGCCAGGGCCTCAAACTCCTGACCTCAGGTGATCCACCCACCTCAGCCTCCCAAAGTACTGTTACAGGCATGAGCCACTGCGCCCAACCCTATTCCTGAGTTTCTAGAGGGCCATGTCCACTTTTCTTTAAATATTCCATTACACTTAATACAGTTTTTATGCTCAGTAACTTTTTGTTGGATGAGAATGACTATCGAAGAATATTATACAGTTTTACCTTGTATTGAATGGAATATTAAGAATATTATTGTTCTTACACTTTTTTTAAATTTTCAGTGGTATGCAATCTGCCTTAGTGATGTTGGAGATTATGAAGGCATCAAGGCTAAAATTGCAAATGCATATATCATCAAGGAGCATTTTGAGGTACTGATGAATTATTCAAATTCATGAGTTTTAAAAGTCAAATTTTTGTGAATAGATTTTTGTTTTCATTATCTATTGCTGTATTTCAAACCACCTATGATAACAGTGAAGTCAAATTTTTCTGAATAGATTTTTGTTTTCATTATCTATTGCTGTATTTCAAACCACCTATGATAACAGTGGAGTAGAGCCATGACAGTTTGTTATTTCTTTTTTTTTTTTTTGAGACGGGAGTTTCGCTCTTGTCATCCAGGCTAGAGTGCAATGGTGCTATCTCAGCTCACTACAACCTCCACCTCATGGGTTCAAGCAATTCTCCTGCCTCAGCCTCCCGAGTAGCTGGGATTACAGGTGCACACCATCACATCTGGCTAATTTTTGTTTTTAGTAGAGGCGGGGTTTCACCATTTTGGCCAGGCTGGTCTCAAACTCCTGACATCAGGTGATCCACCTGCCTCGGCCTTTCAAAGTGCTGGGATTATAGGTGTGAGCCACTGTGCCCAGCTGACAGTTTGTTATTTCTTGCAATTCTGTGGGTTAACTGAGCACAGTGGCACTTCTATATTGCTTGGTATAGCTGAGGTCATTTAGACAGCTGCATTCACCTGGGCCCTCAGCTGAGACTACAGTGTCCAAGATGGCTTCTCACCTATGAGAGTTTCTCCTCACTTGTTTTTTTATCACTTAGTTGTCTAGCTCAACCTTCATTATAGCATGGTAGTTGGCTTCCAAGAATGAGTGTTCCATGGGAAAAGATCCAATGTGCAAACTTCTAGCAAGCCTCTGCTTGCATCACACTTGATAATATCCTGTTAATCTAAACAAGTCACAAGGGCAAGCCCAGTTTCTGTGGGAGAGGACCATTGACACAAGCTCCTGAATATGGAAAGCGTGGTCCAGTGTAACAGTCTTTAACACAATTGACACACCACTCCTTATAGTAATAATTCTATTTAAGATTGATATCTGTGTGTGTATTGTATGTGTGTCTTATTTAAAATATTTTCCCCCAAAGTTAATTATTTATAGTAAGCTGTTAGGTGCTAAGAATTGCATAGGAGTCTGTATATTTCTTAACATGGATGAACTTCATTGTCTCAAAAAAAAAAAAAAACTACCACAAAAATACTAGCATATTTATTTCTCTTTTGAGATTATAGGAAAGAAAAATGATGGAAACATACATAGGGATGGTGCTGAATTTGCCATTTAAATAGTTTTTCATAATTTTATGGTTTAGTGTCAATTCCTGGTTTATATAACAACTAGTGAAAAAGAATGAGTGGGAGTCCAGAGACCTAGCTTTTCTTGTTCAGGTATGGATAATAATATATACATAATAACTGACATTTTATAACAATTTACCTGTTTCACAGTTTAAAATCCTTGAAATGAGATTACGTGATGTAATCGCTGGAACCTTACATTGTAGTTGGCAGTGATACTTTCTTTCTTAGTGGCACATAAACTAATGGTGTGTCATTTTTGATATTTTAGATTCAGGGAAATACAGTAATTTTCTCAGTGGCATTAGATAAATCGCTTAATTTCTCTGTGCCTCACGATGTAGAAATACATGACATAACTTCCAAAGTGAATAATGAAGAAGTGTAGAAAATACACAAATGTATACTTTCCATTTTTTTAAAAAACAGTGAAGGTTATAGATTATAAAAAGCAATGTTTTATATAAGCTTTCAAATGTACATGTTTATATTTTAAATGGCAGTATTTAGTATTTACATATTAAAAAGATCATTTATACTACTTACATTTCAAATTCCATTATATATCTAAAGTGGTAACATCTTTGGATTATTTTTGGAAGACCAATGGCAGGAAGGATTGATTATAAAAGAGTTTGCTTGAAAGTACCCCCCTCAACCTTTCCCATAAGAAAATTAAACCCTGGCCTGGGCGGCTGCCTCCACGATGCCACTGCTCGTTGAGGGGCAGCGAGTGTGGCTGCCACAGTCTGCTGGGGACCCCATCCGAGCCCACCTGCCTCTGGAGGAAACAGCCAGATGTCTCAGAGGTCAGTCTGTTCAACAACTGGGACCCCAGGGCCTTCTGTATGTTCAGCAAAGAGAGCTCACAGTGATCTCCCCGAAGGATGGCTCCATCTCCATTCTGGGTTCTGATAATGCCACTACTTGTCACATTGTGGTCCTGTGGCACACAGGTTATGGGGCCACCTGCTTGACACATTGTGATGGAACCGACACCAAAGCTGAGGTCCCCTTGATCATGAACTCCATAAAGTCTTTTTCCGATTGCGCTCAATATGGAAGGCTGGAAGTATACCTCGTGGGAGGCTTCAGTGATGGGGGAGGCAGCTGTCACAAAAACTCACTCATTAACTTCTTAGTGAATTTGACAGGCAAGAAGATGACATTCACTTAGTGATATTATGATTATGTGTGACAGAATTAAATGACCGGGAAGAAAACGAATACCACTTTCTAGTAATACATGGCATTGCTGTCAACTTAAGACTGCAAAGATTTACAGAGCCTCCTCTCTTTTTTTTGTTTGAGACAGAGTCTCCTCTGTTGCCCAGGCTGGGGTGCAGTGGTGTGATCTCGGCTTACTGCAACCTCTGCTTCCAGGTTTCAAGTGATTCTCCTGCCTCAGCCTCCCAAGTAGCTGGGATTACAGGTGCCCACTGCCACACCCGGCTAATTTTTGTATTTTTAGTAGAGACAGGGTTTCACCGTGTTGGCCAGGCTGGTCTCAAACTCCTGACCTCAAGTGATCCGCCCACCTCAGCCTCCCAAAATGCTGAGATTACAGGCATAAGCCACCGTGCCTGGCCTACAGAGCCTCCTTTCAAGATCGAGGTCTGGAGGAGCAGCTGCATGCCGCGTGAGCTTTAGCAGGAGGACCAATGATTAGCATTTATGATGCAAAGACAGAACAACTTCGTATAGGACAGTACTCCTGGACACCGTTTCCACATGTGGATTTCTGCTTGCAGCAAGATGACAAGCAAATACTAGAGAATCTTTCCACTTCGTGTCTGGCCGAGCCACCCCACTTTGTTGAACATATTAGATCTACCTTGATGTTTTTTTAAAAAAATACCGCTCCAACTAACACACTGTTTCCTAGAAATAAAGCCCTACTCTACAAAAAAAAAAATGAAGATTGCTTGTGGGAAAAGATCTCTTCTCCAGGAAGCTAAAAAAAAAATAGGAATTACCAAAGAAAGCAGAACCTTCTTGGCCTGACGGAGACCATTGGTGGGGCCAGCAAGAATCCAAATTTGGAACCTACATCCATTGGGTCTTAGGTCATCTCCTTCCTTCCTCAGTGTTTCTCAAATGACTTTCAAAAGAAAACCTTATTTTGGCAAAGGCAAAAAAAAAAAAAAGGAAAATTAAACCCTGATCCCCCCAGGCATCCATTGTGATGAATTAACTTCCTTCCTATGCATCTAGAATGGGACTACAGTATCTCTGTATCATTCTTAGGAAATGGAAAAAAATAGTTACTTATACAATTTTTTTGTAGGGCTTAATTTTTAGTGGAACTCCCAATTGGGAAAGGTTGCTTAGGGCATTAAGTTGCATATAAACATGTTAAGATACTTATTTACTTTTTACCACAACCTTATGAGTTAAGTACATGACTTTTCTATAAAAGAGAAAAAACTCAGTCGTGGTAAGAATATAGATCTTGCAACCAGTTCAAGGTCATTAAACTGTGACTCGATTCCTGGCAGTCTGGTTTCAGAGACCATGCTCTTAACCATTACAAATATTTGAAAATGTGTACCTCACACATTACTAAACTGAAAGCAAAAATGTGGGTTTATAGAAAAGCATAAACTAGGAAATCTTAACTTTTTCAAAAAGAGTCCTTTTAATATGAACAACATGAATCTGTAAGATTTCTTTAGTGGTTTTCAACAAAATAATGGATAAAAGGAGGAACAGTTTCTTTAAAGGTATTCTGTAGTTTATGCTTTACACTAATTCACATAGTAAATATAAATTAGGGAGATTCAACATATTTTACATTGCATATAATTATTCTATTAATATTCTATAAACTGTATTTTTCCTTTGGTAAGTACAGATGGGGAAGTTGAACAAAATCTGCATACAAGAAGAGACTTTCTAAAAATAGAAGACTTTCTAAAATCTGCATAGAAGAGACTTTCTAAAATTACATTTTTTCTAAAAAACTAAAATGCACTTTTCTTCTTTAGGAAAGAATGACTTTTATTCAGTATTCATCTACAATTTGCCAAGAAAGTACTTCCTTATCCATTTTTCCTTTAATCTGGAAGAAACATTAAGAGCTGTAGATTAATTTGCAAAATTTAATTTATGTATTTCATGTTTTTTCTCATCTTGATAGACACTATAAATATCTGAACCATACAAAATAGTAACCTTAGTACAAGTCATTAATAGTGTTTTGAAATGAATTTAATCAAAGAATCAGGAGGAAGAAAGTTGATATTATAATGGGAGAATTGAAACACACAATTGCATTTTTTAAAAAATCATGGCTTCAGCAAACACAGTAAAGCACTTATTGGTGTTTAGAAAACAAATATGATTTATTTTTCTCATTTCTTGTTAGAAAGCAATTGAACTGAACCCTAAAGATGCTACTTCAATTCACCTTATGGGTATTTGGTAAGAAAATTTCTTTAAATATTTCAGTAGTATTTAGTGTGATATTATTTTGTAGTATGTATATCTTTTGCATATATAAAAAGATATTAAATATTTTAAAATATTATCTGACAGAGCTTAGAGTGCTAAATCCATTAACTAGCACTCGTATATGTATTGTTAGAACATACTAAATTTGATTATGACCATGTTAAACATTGTTATTCAGATCATTTAGAAACATGTACAGACTGAAAAGACTATTCTTATCTACCATGTTAAATGAAATTAATGTAACTATAGTAAAACAGTAGAATGCCCCAAGAGGGTCTTTGTATCTTCAAAATGTGTCAGATACAGTCTTGATTAATCTGGGGAACCATATAATCCGATTTTCAATCTTTCTATTTTTATGTGATCTTATGTCCACTGTAGATTATTATTTTGCTGGTATGAGGCTTTATCAAAGTATTATGTACTTGATGGTTTAAGAGTCTGTTTTGAGATAGATGGGATACTCTTTTGAGTATAGCCTGCAGAGCTGAATATTTACTGCCATCTAAGAAGGGTACCAGTGTAAACTGTCCTGTATCAAACTCTTTTAAAAGAGAAATACATTCTTCAGGATAAAGGACATATTAAGCTAATACTCACTCACTGAGGATTAATGATAATTGAGGGGCAGTCACTAAGTCAGATGCTAGTAAGCAAACCCAAATGAAATAGCAATTTCTGCCTTAAGGACTTCAGACCCTAGTCAAAGATCCAACACTTTCTTTCCTATTTATTTCTGAAAAGTTGTAAAGATCTTTGGAGGTTAATCATTTGCTTTGCCCCTTTAAAAATGGATTTATGTTGTTGGTTGCTGTTACTTATACATTTGATGTTTAGCTTTGTCATTTTTCTTGAGTAAGGTTTAACTTCTCTGAGTTTTTCTTATATGAAAAATAGGGGAAATTATCCTATCTCATATATAATTGTTACAAGGAATAAATGAGAGAATCAGCCCAGTACCTGGTACAATGTACTCAGTGGTAGATGTATATTATATTACTGTTATTAGTATGACTGCTTACTATTTATATTTAATCACAAAATACACCCCCCAGCTAAAGGATCACTATGTCAGTCTCTGGATTACCTAGTAGATATCATATAAAGCACAAGTTGTTTAAACATACAGTAAAAGATTCCTTTTATAGTATTAAGATGCTTAGTTAACTTTAAGAGAAAAGAAGGTACAATTTGAATGTATAAAATTGTTTTATTTCCCTGTAGGTGCTATACATTTGCTGAAATGCCTTGGTATCAAAGAAGAATTGCTAAAATGCTGTTTGCAACTCCTCCTAGTTCCACCTATGAGAAGGTAGTATGATGTCCTTTGTTAAGTTAGTACCGATTGCTTAACCACAGCGCCATTCTACTGTGTGTTCACACATGTGGAGCTCTGATTCAGTGGGGGACTTGAGCAATTTCTAATGATCCAATTCAACTGTGTTATCACAAGGCTTAAAACTTATTATCCTTGACTGGTGAGGGGTTTTCTTTTTCCCCGTTAGGTGACTGGCTGGTAATTCTGGAATACTGTCATCTAAAATGGCTTGTGGCTAAAATCTACCTTCATTTTCTGTTTGAAATCTAAACTATATTGAGGTCATAAAATAGAACAAGAAATACAGCATCTGTTACCCAGCATGTTTTAGCTATATTATACACAATAACAGAAAAGCACATGCTTTACTGATAAAAGAAGAACACTCATTATAACTTTTATTTTAAAAAGCATATGAAAGGTTCATATTCTCTCATATTTTCAAGGCCTTTTGCTTTTCTTGTTAAAAATAAAATTTGAGAGGAATTTCTGGTTAAACTTTGGGTTTACTCATCACAAGCTTTTCAGAGTAAGAAAACAGGCAATTGAAAAAGCTGTACTTGTATTATTTACATTAGAACAAGGAGCTTTTTTTTCTTTCTGGGAAGCTATAATGTAGAAATTGATGTAAAAAAATAGTCGTATTCTTTACACACAGTTGAGAAATATTATTAAAATAATGCACTTTGGTGGCATTATTTTATAATACATTATTTTATAATGGCATTATTAAAATAATGCCCATTTGCTGGACTCGGTGGCTCACGCCTGTAATGCCAGCATTTTGGAAGGCTGAGGTTGGTGGATCAGTCGAGCCCGGGAGTTTGAGACCAGCCTGGGCAATGTGGCAAAACCTCTGCAAGAAAAATACAAAAGTTAGCCAGGTGTGGTGGCCTGCGCCTGTAGTCCCAGTTACTCAGCTAAGCTGAGGGAGAAGGATCACTGGAGCCTGGGAGGCCAAGGCTGCAATAAACAGTGATTGCGCCATAGCATTCCAGCCTGGGCAACAGAGTGAGACCCTGTTTTTTTTTTTTTTTAAAACAGGTCATTTTAAGGACAAAAAATATAGTCAGCTCTACTTTATCAAATTAGTTATGTTTCTAGAAATCAAATGTCATTAGAGAATGCATTACAAAAACAGCTTAAGTAGGACAAAAAGAGTTTCAGACTTAAAATAACATTGTATGTAGGAATTTCAATGATGGACTCTTAAAAATTCAATAGTGCAACCTGAATAAATTCAGCTTTTGATTATATTTTGTTTTTACTAGAAATCACTAGTTATGATTTAAGAGAACTGTCAAAATAGCTGAGTTACACGTGATAATGTTCTTTCCTTTCTGTATATGATGTTAGTTTGGTACAAGTTCTAAACAGCAACCAAGTTATTACCAGAAGTAGTCCATATATTGTAATCTTGATGATGATTGAAGTGTTACGTTCACTTTGGGTGTTAACTCTCACTGTTGAAGAAGTGACCATTATTTTAAGATGATTTATTTCCTGACTTTAGCAATAGATCTTGGAGACAATGCTTTTTTAATATTGTCTTCTTTAATCTTTTTTATTATGTTTGGGCTCTTTGTGTTTTTGACAGGCCTTAGGCTACTTTCACAGGGCAGAACAAGGTAAGGTATTTTTGATTACACATATTAATATAGTTAAAATTGTATGAATGCTGAATATATACTATAATAGCAATTTCTAAAGCAGTTGTTTATTCTGTTATACTTGTTTTTGTGCTAGATATTGTAAAACAATTTTTAAAGTCTTTATTCAGTAAAGATGACCTGAATGAGAAATAGGCTGCTATTGAACTTAGAGCTGCAGTTCTGGAATGTCTATCATTTGATGTAATTGAGCCTTCCTTTGTGAGAGGAGTCTCTGACATGGTAGTTGTCTTATTCAAGACTGCACATATTGGCCAGATGTGGTGGCTAACACTTGTAATCCCAGCACTTTGGGAGGCCAAGGCAGGAGGATCACTTGAACCCAGGAGTTTGAGACCAGCCTGGGCAACATAGTGAGACCTCATCTCTACCAAAAAATAAAAATAAAAATTAGCCAGGTGTGGTAGCACACACCTGTAGTCCCAGCGACTCAGGAGGCTGAGGCAGGAAGGTCACTTGAGCCCAGGAGTTCCAGGCTACAATGAGCTGTGATTGCACCACTGCACTACAGCCTGGGCCACAGAGTGAGACCTGTCTGAAAAAAACAAAAACAGATTATGCATCTCATTAGAGGCATTTAAATGGGAATTCTGCTATTCAGCCAGGCTAGTTCTATTGCAGATATTGTGAAAAAGAGTTTCAGGTTATGTTTGTTTTGAAAAAATGACTAGTCCTATGAAACTACCACCAGCCCATCCTAAATTTATCCTTTTTAATATTCATACACTAAGTGGGGGAGATGAGACATAAGCATCTGATACCAAATAGACCATAAAAACCATTGAAATATATTCTATGAAACGTAATCAGGAGAAGATTAAGAAGATACCATGTTTATTAAATTTGAGATCCCACACATAATGTTCATCTCATGATAACAGTTATCTTCTACAGAATTTTATCTGAATGTTTTATCTCTGTAATTCATCAATTCTGATTTATTCATTATTACCTTCTACTGATACCCTCTCTTGATCATACTGTTTCACATATCATGAATATGAATCTAGGAATGACTTTTTAACAAATTTAAAAGTTAATTACAAAGTAAAAATATAGGACCTTAGAGACTTAAGGGTTGGGGGTGTTGAGAAAAACATGGTCCTACCCTCATGGAGCTAAAATAATCCCTGGTAACTTCAATCATTCTTCAGTGACCTTACCTTATTTCTTTCTGGTCCATATTCAGTTCAGAAGCTCCTCCGATGCCCTTAGTATCTTTTATTTCTCCAGTGACACTTATCACTCAATACTATGAACATTTACACGTGTAAGACTGTACATTCAGAGAAGATGGGGACTTTGTCTTTTCTGGCTCACAATTGCACACTCATTACTTGGTACAATGCTTGGCAAATTTGTTGAATGACTGAGTAAATAGATGAATGTTCGGATGAATGAATATACGAATATATTTAACCCCAGGACAACTTAAGTATATCAACATGGCATCACACAAATCTGCTCAAATAAAAGAAGTAAAACAATTTTGGTTAAGGAGCAAATGGAGTTAATCATTAATTGTATACAGGAAAAAGTATGCTTTGAATACAGAGGATCTCAGATTGTCAGGAGGACACTTTGTGAAGAATTAAGTTGGTGAGGTAGTTCTATGCTTTCATTCATAGGCTTTCTATTTATGCCTTTCTCTCAGCCAAGAATGTTCTCCACTTTTTTTTTTTTTTTGGTTTCGCATAGCACTTCAAAGTTTGTATATCTAGTAAAGCATTCCTTTCATTTTTATATTACATTTAGTTGTGTTCATGTTTCTCTCTCCTTTTTGTTATAAAGTTGAAAAAAACAGAGGTTTTGTTTCATCCTCTATGTTTAAGTATAGCTGACATCCAGTAAATGTTGATCAAATATATATATGTCACCATCATTATTTCATTCACTTATTCAGCCGATGTACACTGAATGTATGTTATGTTTCACACACTGTTGTAGGCACTTGGGGTACCATAGGGAACTAAAGAGATTAAAAAGAGTATCACTGTCCTCAAATAGCATACATTCTATCAGGAGCTTCAGCTTCTCATCTATAAAATGGAGATACCTACTTATAAAGTTGTGAAAATGAGAAATGTGTATGATGCAGTGCCTAGCACATTTGTAGATGTTTATTAATTGGTAATTATTATTTTATAAATATTTGTTTGAGATATAAACAGTTGAACAAAAGAGAATTCCCATTAGTCTAATCACTGATTGACCACACAAATTTATTGAAATTTAGACCTCAGAATCAAACCTTTAAAAATAAAAGTAACACTGTTTCATCTGAGATCATTTTTTCTTTCTTATGTGCAGTGGATCCAAACTTCTACAGCAAAAACTTACTTCTTTTAGGAAAGACATACTTGAAACTACACAACAAAAAGCTTGCTGCTTTCTGGCTAATGAAAGCCAAGGACTATCCAGCACACACAGAGGAGGATAAACAGGTAAAACATCTCCCATAAAGTAAGGCAGAAAGGTTTTGAGGCACTATTAAATGGTGAATTAAGAACTTCTTTAAAAGCATAATTTTCTAAATGCATAATATTGTTGAAAACAAGTATGTTCATTTCAAGTATATATTGATTGACATTTATATTTCTATATAGGAAATGTTTAGTTACTATCACCAGGTGGATGTTACGGGTTGCCTGCTACAATGCAGAATTATTCCTGTTTGACACACATGGCAGATCGAATTAACATTTCTAAAACATAAAAGTCATGGGATGTGTACTAAAGTGGAAGAGCTGAGAGTCCCATCTGGTCACTGTCAAGAAATTTTATTGTTATAATGTCCTATCTGGTTTTTGGAAACTCTTAGAAACCCCACTTATAAACTTAAATTTCACAAGTTAGTCTCTTAGCTCTCCTGTTTACTTATAACATGTATTTTTCCATTTTAGATACAGACAGAAGCTGCTCAGTTGCTTACAAGTTTCAGTGAGAAGAATTGAGAACTTTTCAGAGAAGATGTATGAAATAGCTAATAAACATTGCCTTTTCTTTTAATTCTAAACTTAATATATGAACTATAACTGTTCTACGGCTTTTTAAATGTTGTGACCATTTAACAGTGTAAATATAAAAAATTCTAGGCTTCTTCACAAATAATAAGGTAAAAGAAATAATCGCCATAAGAATGGTAGAAATAAGTCTCCATGGCTCAGGCAGAGATTATTTTGCATCCTGGATACCAGCAATGCAAAATGGTATGAGATTTCTAAGGATTAATCACATTGGGATGGGAGATCAAGCAAAGAAAGCTTTGTAGAGGAGGGGAAATGGGGATATACAGGGGGATGGATTTTCAAGTTGGATTGATTCTAAGTTGAAATCTTGCAGAGAAGGTGTGAAAGTGGTTAGGATGTTGTGGGTTCCTGACATAAAGTAGTTAAATGATATATCTTGGAGCTAACCTGTGTAAGTAAAGAACTAAGTCAGGAGATGACTAAAATGGAGTAGTTTCCTTTTTTATTTTTTTGAGACAGAGTCTCACTTTGTCATCCAGGCTGGCGTGCAGTGGCACAGTCTCGGCCCACTGCAGCCTCCGCCTCCCGGGTTCAAGTGATTCTCCTGCCTTAGCTTCCTGAGTGGCTGGGATTACAGGTTGTACCACCACACTCGGCTAACTTTTGTATTTTTGGTAGAGATGGGGTTTTGCCATGTTGGCTAGGCTGGTCTCAAACTCCTGGCCTCAAGTGATCTGCCTGCCTCGGCCTCCCAGAGTGCTGGGATTACAGGCGTGAGCCACGGCACCTGGCCAGTTTACTTTAAATGTGGTGTAGTCTCATGGTAGACTGAATTTGTCATCAGACGCAAATTTCCATTCCCTAATGGAATGGAAGGAACACAAAACTTAAGAGTGAAATGGAATACTAAGATGTTTTTAAATAGGCAGGACTCTGTTACTCCTTTGAGGCTGGAGTGCCACCACTGCAAAATCTTTTTAAAAGTTTTGTAAAAAGGAGCATCTTGAATCCACTTAGATAAAGAGAGACTGTGTGTGTAGGTGGATTTTTCCCAAAGGATTTGGGAATTGTAATGTTACAATGAACTGTATGGATATGTTTGTCATGTACATTTTCAAACAAAAAGGAAAACTGAAAGTAGTGATCTTTGTACACCCATCTCTTAGATTCAGTGATTTTGCTATATAGCCCTTATCTGAAATACGTGGGACTAGAAGAAGCATTTTGGATTTGGGATGTTTGTCCAAATTTTGGAATACCTGCATACACACAATAAGATATCTTGGAGATGGGACGCAAGTTTAAACACAAAATAATTCACTTGTTTCATATATACCTTATGCACATAGCTTGAAGGTAACTATATAATATTATTTTTAATAATTTTGTGCATTGAGACAAAGTTTGCATACCTTGAACCATCAGAAAGCAAAGGTGTCGTTATCTCAGCCACTCATGTGGGCAATTTGTGGTTGTTTGATGTCACCATCATTCCTGACTGAATGTATATGCTACCAATAAGCAGTTATTTTCTTACACTTATTCATGCATAAGTACTTAACAGTAAAAAATGACATAACTCGCATAGGAACAAGGATGGCAAAAAAAAAAAATATGACATACCGCTGATACAGTGAAAAAATAATGTGGTCAGGGTAGCTAGGCAACAGTAGCATCACCAGACACCTGTATCAGCTGTTTAACGGCAACAACAATGGCAGGCTTTCAGTCTCCCACTTATGATGCTGTATTTTAAAAGGTTATTGTATACTGTATTTTATTTTTGTAGGTGAAGAGAAACAGAAGCAGCTGAAGGGCCAGGAAGTGGGTCTTTCTAGGGATGTGGTGGCATTCTGCTGGATGGCTTTTTAAAATGGGTTTTTTCCTTTAGGGAGACTGAATAAACTGTGTTGTGCACCTGCATTTTGACTGTGACCTGTTACATGAGGTCAGATGTGGAATTTTCTACCTGTAGCATCATTTTGGCGCTCAGAAAGTTCTGAATTATGGAGCACGAATTTCAGGTTCCAGATTTTTGGATTCAGGGATGTTCAACCTGTATTTATATGTGTGTGTTTGTGTGTGTATAGACACATATATTTCTAAACCTTTTGAAACTGATTGCAAGCATCATAATAGTTCACCCCAAATGTGTCAGCATGCATTGTCCCAGAATAAAGACATCTTCCTAAACAAACACAAGACCATTATCACAACTGGAAAAGTTAACAATTCTCTAACATCATCTAATATCTACCCATATTCAAATTTTCTCAAATGTCCCCAAGATGTCTCATGCTTTCTAAAATCAGGATCCAAAGATTATACACTGCATTTGATTTGTTGCTAATCTTTCCATCCACAACAGTTCCCCATCTTTTTCTTCTTGCAACATTGACTTTGTGAATAGGCCCGTCCAGTTGTCACAGATTCTTTCGCATTCCAGATTGGCCTAATTGACCACACTTTGAGAACCACTGTTCCAACTTACTTATTTCCAGGACTCAAATTAGTTCTATTAGCTCTTTGCCTGACTTTCACATTTATCACTTACTGATTTTTCTTCTAGCCTTTTTGTTTCATTTTCTTGGCTCTTTTCATTTATATCTTCCATATCCCTTATTTTACATTTGGTTGTATCTATTCTTCCTTAGATACTTTATAATTGCCTTCACGTCTGGTATGTGTTTGTCTTTTTCTCCGAATTTTTTTCCTGATTTTAGCCAGTCATTCACATCTGCATTTTGTTTGTCCAGTTCTGAGTTTTTAAGTTGCTATTTTGGATTTTTTTCATATCATCTAATAATTTAATTCATATTAGCATATTGTGTTAAAGTTTACTCTCCTTTTTCTAATTTTCAATTTTCTCTTTAGAGTGATTTTTTTTTTTTTCCCTAGGGATGTAATTTTATGTTGAGTTACCAGCAATCTAGGTCATCAAATGGGAAGAAAGGGTCTGGGTTAGTTCAAGAATATTTTCTGCTTAGTTGTTTTTTGTGAGATCAGGTATCATTCAGTAATAAAGCTTTTTATGGAGGTGAGGTTTTACCTCCTGATTCCTTATTAGAACTTTAAAAAATACTTTTACTTTCAAAAAATCATAGATTCACAAATTGAAAAAAAAAAAAAAAAAAAAAGAGGTCCTGTGTACCTTTCTCTCAGCCTGTCCCAGTGCTAACATCTTATATAACCTGTAGTACAATAGCAAAACCTGGAAACTGACATTGGTACAGACCACAGACCTTAGTAAATTTTACCACTTTTAAATGCTCTTGTGTGTATCCACATGTAGATTTTTGTAACTGCCACCATCATCAAGATACAGACCTGTTCCATCATTGCAAAGATCCCTAGTGCTGTCCCTTTATAGTCACACCCATCCACCTCCTCTCCCCCATCCATCCCTAACTCTGACAGCACTAATCTGTTCTCCATAATTTTGTTATTTCAACAATGTTATACAAATGGAATCATACAGTGAGACCCTGTGATACTTTTTTTCACTCAGCATAATTCCCTTGAGACCTAAAAGTTCTATCAATCAATAGTTTGTTCCCTTTTAGAGTTGACTAGTATTTCATTGTATGGACATACCATATCAACCATATGCTGAGGGGCATTTAGGTTATTCCTGATTTTTGGCTATTACAAATAAAGCTGCTATGAGCATTATATGCAGGTTTTTATGTCTACATAGATTTTATCTCTCTGGGATACATGCCCAGGAGTGTGGCTACTGGGTCCTTTTATCTTCATTTTTCCCCTTTACTCTCTTGAGCGTTAGGTTTCTTCTGCAAGACATGGTGCCTTCCCAAGATTCTGATTCTGTGCACTAAGTCTCTTCCATTTGACTTCCCAGGAGCCTGATTCCCCACGTGTCACACTGGTTCGTGACGTTTCCCCACTAAGGGTGAGACCCATTACTGAGAACAAACCCCAGGAATCCCTTACATTCTCCTTCCCGTGCAGCCCCCACCTGATTCTGTGCTTGTGTGGATTCCAGAGCTGACTGCTGGATTGAGATGCTATTTCCCCACGTACATGTATATAGAAGTTGGTAGTACTCTGTCTTCTAAGTGTATTACATACATAGGCTATATCTCTCCATTATAGATGTTTCCTTCCTTCCTTTTGAGGATATGAGTAGAATACTGATTTTGGAAAATGGCCATGATTCTGTAAGAACCTAAAAGCTCTCAATTTCTCGATGGCCAAGTTATCTCAACTGAGGTTTTAATCATGGGCTGTGTACTAGCTGTGGAGGTTGTAAAAATGACTTCTCTCATACTCACTTTCCTCATGTATAAAATAAGCATCATTAAAGACAGCCCCACCAATTTCATGGAATTGTAAGGATCAAGAGAATAATTTATGTAAAGGATTTACCATGAATACCAGTAAATACAACTACTATTATCTCTGATTTTGTTCTTGGTTGAGAATTCAGGAGAGAAATTTTGGAATTTAGGAGATGTCACTTTTGGACTTAGATCAAATCCTCAGTTGACCTAAATCTTGGCTTTTAAGGCCAACTGAGTGTTACAGGAGAACTTTTATTTGTGTATTTCAACAGAGGAAGATTTTTACTTCTGCAACATCCACCAAATCATCTTAGGTTCAACCAAACATTCAGACTTAACAAGTCTACAATAGGCTGTCTTTGGCACCAATCTACTCAGAAGGCTATAGGACAGGAACCACAGCTCACCAGCAGGACAATTTTGAACCTCCTTTCAGAAGACAGTCTTCTAACAGCCATCTACGCAATGGTATCTCCCCAGGTGACAGCTCATGGTCCTCCTTAAAGGACATGCAATTACGAGAGTTTTCCACTCAGGTATGCCCAAAGCTGTGGCTTTCTGTCATGTGTCCAGATGCAACTTACCAGTCAGGGTCATATTTACCAAAAGCAAAGTTGCCTGGCAATAAATACAGTTGACACATACCATCCTATTTAGTTGTCAGGGTAGGAAGAGCTAGGTAGTTAACAGAAGTCATCAGGGGAAAACGTTTTGTTAACCTTTTCATTTTCGACTACTTGGGAAGTACACAGGGCGGGGGGCAGGGGGAAACACTGGTAAGCTGCTTTACCTGGTAGACAAACAACTAAACTGATCTAACAGACAGAATTGTACTGGGCCTGTGATCTATTCCCTGGGCCATTTACTGGTGGTGGGGGTCGGGGAGTCACCAAAATGAAGTAGCAATATAAACCTGTCTCTGAGCCTCTGAGCCTCCCTCTTGTCTACTTCTTCATGAACTGTGTTTTGGGCACAGAGAGTCTTGCACTCCTAATTTCCTTCTGGTTAGTCCAGCACAGAACAGGAACTGGAAGGGAAGAAGGGGAGAAGGTGAGTGGGAGACCATATTTCTACAGTTTTTCTGACTGCTGCTGGGTAGATAAATAAAGACAGCTCTGCCTGTAGGTCTTGGATATCTATAATTGAAAAGGTATGAAAAGTGGAAGACCCTGATGAATTATCCAAAACAAAGCTGATTTGGTCTCTTGTAGGGTTCTGTGTAGCCTCACCTAGTGCATTGTAATTTCTTACTTGAGGAGGGAGACCAGCACCCTGAAAACGAACTGGAAAGCCACCTTCTTCAGTCAAATCTGCTAAATCATACCTACAATGAATGATATTCAATAACTTCTATCATGGCAAAATTTATACAGCAGTGGTATCATTTGTAATTCTAATACTTAACTCTTTTATGGTATCATTAAGGCAGTCCTTTTTGAAGGCCAGTTTCCCTCTATCACATAACCTGTCACATACATTAGAATTTTTTTTTAATTCTTTAGGCTTGAAAATTACCAGAGTGTTCATAATTAGGATTTGGAAAAGTAGTCTATTCAACCAAGCAGAGCTCTACCTTTCTTTCATCTTTACTATGAATTCTGAATAAAATGGAGAACACACTCAATATGTAGAAAAATAAAATTTTGGCAAAACAATAATTACTGTTTTTCTGTATGTACTTGGCAGTGAAATATTTATAGGCAACAGATTTTAAGAAGTCAGTTCCACGGCTATAAAAAATGTTTAAGTTAATGAAATTTACAGTGCATATTAAAAGCATGATACAAATGGAAGTTTAAAATTTGCTATTAGGAAGCCCAGTTTGCTAAAGTAGCATTAATATCATTCACATCAAATTTTAATTTGTTACACATTTTTGTAGTTCAGCAAAGGCCCTTATGATGAAAAACAATTAAAAAGTTATGACAAAAATAATGATCTGTGTAAAAAGGGGGAGACCCAAAAGACTTTTATATGGTTATTTAATTCAGATAAATAGAACTGTTATGAATTTGAGAGGAATGAAGATATTCAAACACTAACAAAATCATTAGCCTCGTATTAGAGCATTCAAATGCTTATTTAACTCTTCAATCCATCTGGCTTCATAAAAACCAAAACTTTGAACACAAAAAAGTGGCAGAGTTCACATTACCTTTTATATGTTCCTAAGTATGAAATTGCATCAATTTATTATGAATTAAATTTGAAAAGCATCACAGATTTAAAACCAAAGTACAAAAGAGCCTGATTCTTTTTAATTCCACAAATACCTAGCATCTCAAAGTAACATGTAAACAAACTTCTATGCTGCTCAATGAATCCTTCCAATTTCGATAATAAACTAGTATCAGATCTAGTATATGACTTTCATGTGTAAGTTATGGTTTTATCCATTACTTTGACAATATTACTGATGTAACAGAAAAATTTTCAACTATTGTATTTATTTAAAACAAACTGACAGGTTCAAGCACCTGTCTTCAGAAAAGCCAGCAGCATTTTTTTTTTCTTTTTTTTAAACATACTCAAAGTAAGATTTGGCCTAAGCCCTTAATACCTTCCTGAACAGCCATGCAACTAAACACCCTCAGGAGATGTTACATAAGGGAGAGAAGAACATGGAGCAATTTGCACTTTTTCCCCTAGATAGTATTAACAAGGTAAAGCAAATCCAGATCTTTATGAATGAACGGCTGTCATGTTTAATACACTTGGAGCTCTATAAAACTAGAGCCACTATCATATATGCTTATATAGATATATATGTATTTTTAATAAAGTCTTTCACTTGCTTCAAAATTTAAGAATGATCTTTTTCCTGGTCAGTCATTTCAAGGGAACAATAAATAAAGTAGAAAAGGATGAACTGTTTTGCATATTTCTGTGGAAGAACGGAAAACATACTTTGAGAGGTTCGGAAAATTCACTGTACAGAATGAACAGCTTATATACACTATCTGCAATTTTTCTTGGCTGGGGTATTTAAATGCAAGAGCTCCTCCAAAATAAGAAGCCACATTCATTCTTGTCCAAATCCCTCTGTCTCTTCTATTGCAAAAAGAAGTTTTTCCTTTAGTTGTTCATAACTCTTATATGGTGGTAGATCCAAGCGATTAAAACTGAACAGAAACAAAAACAAAATCAAGATGTTTTCAATAAAATGAAAAAAATCTAATAGAATACTTTTCAAAGCACATAGAAAAGCTGAATGGATATATGTTAAAATTTTGCCAGAAGTCTTTAGAGTAATCTGAATTTAAGACTTACATATAAAAACTGTTTGAACATCTCCAAGAGGAAAATGGAATTACAAATAATAAGTGTAGCAATATGGATAAGGACAAATTTAAAAAAATCCATTTTCTTTTTACTATTCCTGTTACATGTGTCATGAGTCCTCTTCTCATAGGATAAGAGTCCATTTCTTTCATCCACTCAGTCACTCATTGATCAGTCATTTACCAAGAATTTTTTATATAACCAATAAGCTAGTGATACAGTGAAGAAAACTAAAATCCCTGTCTTCATAGGAATTTACATTCTGGGGTGGAGATAGTCAATTAACAAATATATAAGTTTCTTTGTCTTTTCAAATAATCTCGTAACCACATATATAAACTCTTCTAAAATGACACTTTTTCAATCTTGCCATACTCAAATAATTCCATTCTGGGATTAACTGATGAAAAATTTTAAAATACTAAAAAATGCTTAAAATAACATTATTTTTCAGTTTACAAAGGTGGAATAACATTTCGTTTCGTGAGGTACAGCACTGAGTAGCTAGATTAGGATTCGGGTGTTCAGGGTTTTGGTCCCTACAGTAGCAGTGACTAGTGAGATAGCTCTGAGTAAGTCAGAACCCTTCTGTACCTTCATTTTCCCATGTGGAAGGTTTCCAGAGATTATCCAGGTACCTTCTTACCACTGTCACCACTTTCCATGTGCCCTTGACCCTCCCATGTCAGAGTCAGGAAAGAGCCTTTGAAACAAGGCATCTCATTAAAACAGTGCTGTTCTAAGACTGTATTCTTTGTATTTTAAAAGAAGTTAAAGATATTAATAGCAGCAACTAAGCAGACCATATACTGCCCTCCCCTTTATACTTCAAGGTAGAGTATGATAACAAGGTCAGAAAAAAATATTATTTTTCAATACTTCCTATACAAGACAACCAGTCACTTTCTGTTCTCTTACAGCTTTCACATATAGCCTTTGTCAAATTCTGTCATTCTATCTACCAAATATTCCATTTTTTCTCCTGATTATTTATTTATTTGGAGACAGGATCTGGCTCTGTCGCCTAGGCTAGGGTGCAGTGGCATTGTCTCGGCTCACTGCAACCTCGACCTCCCAGGCTGAAGCAATCCTCCCTCCTCCCACCTCAGCCCCCGGAGTGGCTGGGAGTACAGGCGCATGCCAGTATGGCCAGCTAACTTTTGTATTTTTTTTGTAGAGACGAAGTTTTGTCATGTTGCCCAGGCTCCTCCTCATCATTTCTACTGCCACTACATCCCTTTGTATATGCTTCCCCATCACCTCTTATCTGGACCATCAGAGAATTCTTTGGGTCTATTTGTTTTGTTTTGTTTCTTTTTTTACTTTGTGCTAAAAAGACATACCAGTTTATGCCACTCTTCAAAAACTTTTGCTACTTTCGAGTTGCTATGGGTGGGGAGGGGGCTGTGGTGGGGAAAGAAAGCTTACGCTCTTTGCCGTCCACTTGTTTCATGCTCTAATCCAAGTGAGCAATCCAATTTTGCCTAGCAATCTTAGCCGCGTTCCTCTAATCAATACTTGCCTATTCTCTAACAATTCTCCCAATTCCTTCTTTCTCTCAAAAGTTTTTCCTTTCTTCACTCTTAGCCAGTGACTTCTCCTTATACTTTGAGAAAATAGAAATCAGTGGGTGGTAATTACTCTCCTTTCACCAAATTTGAAATCTATTTTAATTCTCCCTTTGACTCAAAAATCTCTCTCAATACACACACACACACACGCGTGTCTGTACATATTGGATCTATCACTTTAATTGAAGGCAGAGGTCTTCAAATTTTGGTCACAGGACTCCTTTTCACTCTTAAAAATACTGTCAACCTTGGCTGGGAGCGGTGGCTCATGCCTATAATCCCAGCACTTTCAGAGGCCAAGGCAGGACAGCTTGAGCCCAGAGTTTAAGACCCACCTGGGACAACACAGCAAAACTTTGTCCCTACAAAAAAATTAAAAAATTAGCCAGGCATAGTGGCGTACACCGGTGGTCCCAGCTACTGGGGAGGCTATGGCGGGAGGATTGCTTGAACCCAGAAGGTTCAGGCTGCAGTGAGTTGTGTTTGTGCCACTGCACTCTAACATAGGTAACACAGCAAGACTCTGTCTTGAAAAAAAAAATGAATTTCCAACTGCAAAGAGCTTTTATTTATATGAATTATAGCTACTGATATTTACTGGATTAGAAGTTAAAACAGAAGTTTAAAAAAATTCATTTTGATATGAAAATAAACATAACATTTTAATGGGGAAAACCCAACTACTTCCAAAAAAAATAGTGGAAAGAATGATTTTGTTTTATAGTTTTGGAAATCTTTTAAATATCTGGTGTAATAGAAAACATCTGGATTTTGATATCTAGTTGTACATTTAATCTATAGCCCCACACAGATAAATAGTTAGAAATGGAGATTACTCATCTTGTCAGATAATTATGGATATTATTCTTTGATACTAAATTTGACAAGGGAATGCACAATATGGGTTTGAAATCAAGTCAAAGAACACTTTGTTATACAAAATCTACTGTTCTCTCTTTCTCTCTTGCACTTTTTGATTTTTTTTTTTTTTTTTTTTGAGACAGGGTCTTACTTGTCACCCAGACTGGAGTGCAGTGGTGTGATCATGGATCACTGCAGCCTTGACTTCCCCGGCTCCAGTGATCCTCCCACCTCAGCCTCCAGAGTAGCTGGAACTACAGGTGTGTGCCACCACACCCGGCTAATTTTTGTATTTTTTGTAGAGACAGGGTTTCACCATGTTGCCAAAGCTGGTCTCGAACTCCTGAGCTCAAGCGATCCTCCTACCTCGGCCTTCCAAAGTGTTGGGATTACAGGTGTGAGCCACTGTGCCTGGCCTCTCTTGCACTTTGAAAAGAACTTTTACCCATGAGTCATTTTGTAACATTCGTTGTAGCATTCACTGATCATTTGAAAATAATGGCTCATCAAATTATAAGGATTTTCTAAATGTTGACACATTTAATTATGTAATAGAAAAAAAAATCACATTTGTTAAAATACCACTAATCGGCTGGGCATGGTGGCTCACGCCTGTAATCCCAGCACTTTGCGAGGCCGAGGCGGGCAGATCACAAGGTGAGGAGTTCGAGACCAGCCTGACCAACATGGTGAAACCCCATCTCTACTAAAAATATAAAAATAAACCAGGCATGGTGGTGCGTGCCTGTAATCCCAGCTGAATCCCAGGTAGCCTGTAATCCCAGCCTACCCGAGAGGCTGAGGCAGGAGAATCGCTTGAACCTGGGAGGCAGAGGTTGCAGTGAGCCAAGATTGCGCCACTGCACTCCAGACTGGGTGACAGTCTGAGACTCCGTCTCAAACAAATAAAAAAACAAAAAACAAACAAAAAAACCCCACTAATCTCATCGAGGAAAGTCTTAAGAAGCTGTCAAGCTCATGGTGGTAATTATCACTACCACCAAATGCCTGTTGTTTTCCTTAAAATGACAAGCTAACATCATTACTTCTCAAGAAAATGTCTGTCAAATACCTAAGTCTACATAAACTGTTGGTGGGTCATTCTTTCAAGTAAAAATAGTGTTCCATAAAAGAAAGCAAGCTAGTTCAGCTTTCAACTCAAACAACTGCCCAAAAGCTTTCCTTCAAGAAAATCATTCTCTGGTGTGCAGAAGTGCTATTTCAGACTTCCTATTTTGTCACACAAATGTTAAAAAAACATACACTCAAGCATCTAGATTTAATAAAGTTAGTAACTTTTACTGCTTCATAAAGAACTTCAATGAACTTGCCTTTTTCTTTTTCTTTTTCTTTTTTTTTTTTTTTTTTTTGCTTTAAACCTCAAGTGTATGCTGTTGAAGAATAAAGGTAGCAGTTTGGTGCCACTGCCTTGATTTGTGCTAAGGCACAAGCAGGTTCACAAACCATTGCTTTTGCACCACAAGCAGAAATTTCAAAATGATAAAAAGGCAAATAATGGCTTAGTATGAAAATAGTTTTTTTTTTTTTTTTTTTTTTTTTTGAGACGGAGTCTCGCTCTTTCACCCAGGCTGGAGTGCAGTGGCGCAATCTCGGCTCACTGCAGGCTCCGCCCCCCGGGGTTCACGCCATTCTCCTGCCTCAGCCTCCCGTGTAGCTGGGACTACAGGTGCCCACCACCTCGCCCGGCTAATTTTTTTTGTATTTTTAGTAGAGACGGGGTTTCACCGTGTAAGCCAGGATGGTCTCGATCTCCTGACCTCGTGATCCGCCCGCCTTGGCCTCCCAAAGTGCTGGGATTACAAGCGTGAGCCACCGCGCCCGGCCCAAAAATAGTTTTGACCTCTTGAAAGAATCACCTATCTCTAGGCTGTCATCTTTGGCCTGGGTAACCATAACAATTTTCTAACTACTCTCCCTACATTCACCCTTGCATCCAAATCCTTCCTTATACTGTTTTCTGGCTGATTTTTCTGGGATTCATCACTTGTTATTTAAAACTCTTCAAAGCTGTCTAATTCTTCTTTGACATCTCAGTTCTTTAATTAGCCTATAACGCTGTACATAATTTAGTCCCTGCCTACATCCCCCAATTTTTTCATCTCCCTTTCTTCTGATTTACTAAGTTCCAATCACACCTATCATATTCATTTCCTTGAAAAACAATTTCTTCGGGGTTTTTGTTTACTTCAGCATTTCTGTTCAAAGAATGCCCTTTCTCTGCGTATTCCCATATCATGCTCTTTATCAAACTCAATTTAAACAAATTACCCCTTCCAAGAAATCTCCTTGACCACCCAACCCAGAGTAAGTTCCCATTAGTTGTTCTCTATTAGAGTACTCTCATTTTTCCCTTCGAAGGACTTCCCAGGATTTGCAAATAGTTATTTGTTTATCTGTTTGTCATTTGTGCCCTACCATGGGGCACAAACTGCATAAAAAACAGGGAATACTTAAATCTTACTATATACATAGTGGGTACACTAATATTTGTTGAATCACTGGATGCATTTCTCAAGTATTTCTATTAATGAGAACATGCTAAAGTGTTCAGTTATAGAATGCTGTATTAATCAATCTGTTCTCAAAATTGAAATTCTGACTACTTTAATGAATAAGCAGTTATACTGGATCTTACATATTTTTAAAAAAACAAAACAAAAGATTCTCCGTGGCTTTCACCTTTGTATTTAGGATTCTTGAACTTACCATGTATGGCTTCTTGGTAACCAAGTGTCTTTGCCAACTTTTTCAATGCAAAACTTTTGAGGCCCATTACTTCCTACACCAGGAAAATAAGACAAAGTTTATCTGGTCCTTTAAACTTTTTTCTTCTGACAACTGCTTAAATAATAGAACATGTTGCATAGTCATATGAATGATACAAAATAAAGAAATTCGCAATGTAAGCTGCTTCTGCCTGAAGAAGCTTCTTACTGTTGCAGAGATCCCGCAATAAGAATTAGATCAGTGGGAAGAAAACTCTCTCTACAGAATGTCGCTCCCTTCACAGTCACCATAGGGAGCAAAGCAATGGCTACCTCAGCTGTATGAGAACACATTCATTTTTGTCTTACAAGTGCTTTGACATTAGCCATTCATTTTTCTGTCTGCTAAATGAAGCCCTACCTACAGCACAGAATAGTAATCTTCAGGTTCAAGCCTATTGTATGTCCAAAGGCCGTTATTATCACAAAATTACCTACAGAGAAATTTCAGTGAAACTACATTTACCCATGAGCTCAGCAAATCCTCCTAGAGGTAAACGGCAGGTTCCAGTGACGAACTGCAATAGTCGCATTCTTACTTCATTGTCTGTCTCTTTCACAAACTGTAATGAAATTAAATGTACTTTAATATGAAATAAATGCTAAACTATCTTCAATCATGAAAGTAGTAGACACTTGAAGAAATTAAATAACACTCAATTGGTTCAAAAGACGTGCTAAAGGTTGGGCGCGGTGGCTCACTCCTGTAATCCCAGCATTTTGGGAGGCCGAAGCGGGCGGATCACGAGGTCAGGAGATCGAGATCATCCTAGCTAACACAGTGAAACCCTGTCTCTACTAAAAATACAAAAAAATTAGCTGGGCATGGTGTCGGGCACCTGTAGTCCCATCTACCCGGGAGGCTGAGGCAGGAGAATGGCATGAACCCGGGAGGTGGAGCTTGTAGTGAGCCAAGATCGCGCCACTGCACTCCAGCCTGGGCAACACAGCGAGACTCCGTCTCAAAAAAAAAAAAGATGTGCTAAAAAGTGGTTGTAGGGTTTGTCATTTATTAAGGTTGGGCACTATGCTAAGTACACTGTGAACCTCACTTCAGTTCATCCTCATGAGAACACAGAGGCTGGCCACTATTATTACTACATCCATCTTACAGCAAGGAAATACACGAGAATCTTGGAAAGGTTAAGTCATTTATGTAAGGTCATACCAACAAAAGGTGCAACCAAGATAGATGTTGTTGTTGGGTTGTAATATAACAGCTATCAAGGGTTCCTGCCAAATAGTGTGCCACTAGTTTCCATGGATTTAGTTCTCACAACAATTCTATGAGATAGGTAGAATCATTAGCATCCCCACTGTACATATAAGGAAATGGAGGCCTACAGAGTTTAAATGATTTGTCCTTCCCAAACTGCTAAAGTGGCAGAACTAACATTTGAACTCAAGTCTAGATGAGCCCTAAACCACTGTTATTCCTCCCTAAGTCAATTACCCCTCTCCCCTTTAAGCTACAGAAAACAAATCAACACCTCTCTGCTGCCAGTCTTAATAGTTTGTGGTATTTTTCCCCATGGAACACCATTTTCCTAACACTTTGTGTTCTTCCTGACTAGCACCTGAAAAACCAAAGTACACATTCCTCTAAAATTATCTATTTCATTGACTGGTTATTTTCAAAGACATTAATTGGTAATGTGGTGAAATACTAATTTGATTGGTTTGAGGATAACAGAAAGCAAGGAACATAGGGAGCAGATTAAGAGTGGAAATGTTATCTTAAAAATAGGGAATAAACTTTAGCTAAGGATAAGACAAAATAGCTGTGCTAATCATGACCCAAAATATTTCAGTGAAGAATTGTGCTGAGGCACATATTTCATCAGAACACAAGAAACAAAACTTATTACCAGGTCTGGCATAAACCTCATCACTTTCCCTAAAAGAAACCCAATTCAGAAAACACAAGTATTCATTTGGATTTATATGACCTTAAGCTTAAGCTCATTAGCTATGTAGGTATAAATGTGTAAACAGAAAGCCCGGGAACACCGAGTGTAATGAAGCTAGTAAAAAGCCTGAAAGGGAAGATTACAAACAACGGTATGCATACTGTATATAATGCAATTCAGATATTTTAGGCTTGAAAATGGATTTATTCCTTCCTATTTATGTATTTATTTTATAATAGGTAATAGTATAGAATGCAAAAGGCTTTTACTTAATGAAAAGCAGCTCTCCTACCTTTGCCTCCAACTGCTCAGCTCCCCTCTAGAACTGTTTCCAGTTTTTTCTCTGCCTTTTCAAAGATGATATATTTCCAAACATACACTTACCATATAGACAATAACTTTTTAACCAAAAAGCACCATATTATACACATTGGTTAGCATCTTCCTTCTCCCCTTAATATTGTATTGAAACATTATTCTCCAACATTTTTGTTAATTTGCATTTTTAAAAAAGGAAAGAGAAGCCGGGCATGGTGGCTCATACTTGCACTCCCAGCACTTCGGGAGGCCAAGGCAGGTGGATCACTTGAGGTCAGGAGTTCAAGACCAGCCTGGCCAACATGGTGAAACCCTGTCTCTACTAAAAATACAAAAACTAGCCGGGCGTGGTGGCGCACACCTGTAATCCCAGCTACTTGGAGTGGGGGCGCTGAGGTGGGAGAATCACTTGAACCTGGGAGGCAGAGGGTGCAATGAGCTGAGATCCTGTCACAGCACTCCAGCCTAGGCAATAGAGTGAGACTCTGTCTCAAAAAAAAAAAAAAAAAAAAGGAAAAAAGAAAAAGAATGACTCCAAGTATGTATAGACTTATAAAGAATGGATGTATGATAGTTTATTTACTCAGTACTCTCCTGATGGACTTTTAGGTTGTTTCAAGTCTCTGTTAGTATACCAATGATGCTGCATTACATACTTTGGTATGTGCCACTTTACACATGTTGAAGTATATTTTAAGATAAATTTCTAGAAGTGTCTACATCTCTTTAAAATATCAAGCAATAAACTCATGACATACATCCTTATGAAAAGATGTAACTTTTGGAAAGTATACTATAACACAAAACCCAGCATTACTCTTCACCTGAAAATGAAACAGTTAAGCAGAAGCCAGAAGTCCAGTCACTAAGTTGCTCAAAAGAGTCCCAATTAGTAGAGTAGTTATCTGAAGAATATCCCTGATCTGGAGATTTTAAATTCTCAAACAAACACACAAAACAAAAAGTCTATTAAAATAAAATGTTCAAGATTAGTGTGGTACACTTGGATTCCTGAGACCATCCTATTATAGTTTAAGCAAAACACACACACTAAAAAAATACACAAATAAATGAATAAAGTCATTCTTAGACATTATCCCCTCGATCATTCTAATTCCCTAGTATATATTACCTCAGAGGAATTAAAGTATCTGCACTGACTCTCATTACAAACATACTTCCTCATTTACTTCTAGAATTAAGTGGAATTTAGACTACTTTGATACCACTAGAAAAAAACTGCTATGCCTACAACTATTAACATTAAACTATTACTTAAATAAGATTCTGTCATTCACTCCATTTCAGCAAGACAGTCAAAGAAGCAATAAAGTACTTTTAACAAGTGTTCACACTATTTGCTTAGATTTAGAATTAAAAAATTATAAACTGTGTCCAAAAGCAGTCTCAATTAAAAATAATAAGCTATTTTTAAAACCACCATTTCATTAGAAAATATGTTGAGTACTTTGTTTCAAAAAAGATAAAAGCAAATACCTGCCAAAACCAAATGATTTGCTTGCTGTTTCTTGTATAATGTCGATAAACAGTATTTCTCTGCCAATCTGCCAAGTCAACCTCCTGCATGCCACACAACATAACCTGGGAAATGAGCACAGAATCAGGCCACAATAAAGATTTAGTGAAGAGAATAATTATATGACTGAAATTTCCTAATGCAGTTATGCACATGGCAAATTATGTGAAAAGCTATATGCATGGCATATAATGATCACAATAAGCAAATATAACAAAACTGTGGCAATTTAGCATAAAGGATTCTCTGGTACTTTATTTTACCCATGTTTATTGAACTCAAACCAAAAACCACATTTAGAGTATTCTCCAAGAAAAACAGCTACACTGAAAAGCATGTCTCCTTTACCATATGTATATATGGTATGGTGTGTGTGTGTATTTACACACACACACACACACACACACACATCTATATATATATATTTATATCTAGATAGATATGTGTGTGTATATCTATTATGTATACACACATTATGTATATATGGTATGGTGTGTGTGTGTAAATACACACACACACACATCTATATATGTAGATTTATATCTAGATAGATAGATAAACAGACAGACAGACAGATAGATCTCCCCCAAACTGGGTATCCAAATTCATTAGTTCCAAACCTATTTCTGGTTCTCATTTTTTAAAATCTATGCTATCTTATATATTTAAAAATAAAAAATATACTAACCTCCTATTAATAATTTATCCAGCTTCTCTAGGAATATTCTACATATGTGAAATTGTCAAACAACCTCAACTTATATATGAAATGAACGTTATTTTAGGTATAGTAAAATATGTAATACTTATCTCTTAGTTTTTTTCATAAGTCAATTTTGAGCTATAATTTACATACAATAAAATGCACAAACTTAGGTATACAGTTAGAAGATTTTCAACAGATGTATACACCTGTGTAACCGCCATTACAATCAAGATATAGAATATTTCCATCATATCCCTTTTTGTAGTCAAAATCATCCCCTTTTGTAATCAAAACCATCATCCTCATCTCTAGTTTTAGGTGATCAATGATTTCACCATAGATTATATTTGTCCTTTTAAGAATGTCATGTATATGCATACATACATATTTTTGTGATATATAGTGCATACACATATACACACATCCTCTTTGTTTTTCCCACTCAACATGTTTTTGAGATTCATCCATGCTGTTGTTGGAACCAGTAGTTCATATTTTCTATCACTGAATAGTATTCCATTATATGAATATACAACAATTTGCTTATCCATTCACTTGTTAATGAACATTTAGGTTACTTTCAATTTTTAGCATTGATGAATAAAATGATTAACATTTATGTATGAGTCTTTGTTTGGATATATATTTCATTTCATTTTGATAAACACCTTATGGTAGGCCATAAGGTAGATGTACATTTAACATTATAAGAAACTACCAACACTATCTCAAAGTGATGTTTTGATTTGCATTTCCCCAATTACTAATAAGCATTTTTCAAGTATTTACTTGCCATCTGTGTATCTCCTATTGTGAAGTAAGCCTTTGTCCATTTAAAAATGTTTTTCGTATCTTTGTATTGAGTTACATGAGTTTTTTTGTTAATATATTCCGGATATAAGATCTTTGTCTCAATAGTTTCTCCCAGTGTGTAGGTTGCTTTTTCACTTATGGTATCTTTTGAAGAGCAGTTTTTAGTTTTGAAGAAGTCCAATTTATCCATATTTTTCTTTCATGGTTATTGCTTTTTGTGTTCTAAAAAACTTCTGCCTACATCAAGATTTCTCTTATGTTTTCTTTTTCACTTTCACATTCAGGCTTATAATTCTTTTTAATTGTAAGCATGAATAATTTTATGGGCAGAGGTAAGGTCACAGTTAATTTTAAATATGGACTGAGGTAGGCTCATAGTTAATTTTCTTCCATATGGATATCCAGTTGATTCAACATCATTTGTTGAAAAGATATTCCCTTTCCGCACTGAAATATCTTAGTACTTTTGTTGAAAATCAATTGACAATGTAGGTGTGGGTCTACTTCTGGACTTTCTAGTGTTCCAGAAGTAGACCCACACCTACATTGTCAATTGATTTTCAACAAAAGTAATTGGTGTTCCACCAATTTGCCTATTCTTTCACAAATACCACGCTATCTTACTTACTACGGTGTTAGAAATAAGTCTTAAAATCAGGTGATGTAAATCTTCCAAGTCTGCCCTTTCTCAAAATTGGCTTTGCTTTTCTAGGGCCTCTGTATTTCCTTCTAATTTTGAAATCAGCCTGCCACTTTCTATAAAAAAATTCTGCTGAGATGTTGAATCTCTACATCAATTTGGAGAGAATTGACACTTTAACAATATAACATGGTATATCTCTTCATTTATTTAGGTCTTCCTTAATTTTTCTGAGCAATGTTTTGAGTTTTTAGTATAGAGGTCTTGTGTGTTTTTGGTTAAATTTGCTCATTTTTTGATGCTTTCACAAATGAAACCAAAATCTAAATTTTTAAGTGTCTGTTGCTAATACATAAAAATACAATTGATTTTTAAACTATTAACATTGTACCCATGCCTTATTAAATTCACTATTATTTCTAGTAGTTTTTTGGTGGGTTACCTAGGATTTTCTAATCTAAGCTGAAAATCATGTTTTTCATCTGTGAATATAGGCAGTTTTACTTATTTCCCATCTTTATGCTTCTTATTTCTGCTTTTGCCACTGGCTAGGGTATTTGGTAAAATATTGAATAGAAGTGGTAAGAGTAGACATCTTTGCCTTTTTCCCAAACTCAATGGGAAACTTTCAAAATATTATCATTTAGAATAATGCTAAAGTTTTTTGTTGTTGATGATGATTCCCTTTATCAAACTAAGAAAGTTGCCTTCTATTCCTAGTGTGGTAAGAGTTTTCATAAAGAATGACTACTATATCTTCTTAAGCATTAAACAGATGTTAACCTATAAAAGGGGGGTGTGACTATGCATAGCCATTATTGTGAATAATAGTATGAATAACCATTACTATGGTAAGAGAGGCAATGAATGACAGTAGAAGAAAGAACAACAGACTAGGTGTAAAACTCAAGACAAAGCAAAACAAGACAAAATCTGTATTTTCTCACACAGCTCTGCACTCTTAATTGATTAGCACTCTTAATTGTACTCAACTGATTAGCTCAAGGCAAATAATCATTAAGGGCTTCAGTCACCTTATATGTAAAAGAAAGGTATCATATGGCCTTCCCACATACAGGGCAGTATGTGAGAACATTATAAACCCTGCCAAGGGTACATAAACTGTATGTTCCTATTCTTATGCTTCTTGATCTCCTGTTTTAGTTTCATCTCCACTTCAATATAGGGCTCCCACTATAACATCCCTCTTTGAGTGCACCTCTAACATGGGCATTCTTAATTGGAGGTATGGAACATTTAGGTGTATGAATTTAGAGGATGCAAGATGTCCATCTTCAGATTAAAAATGAAGCCTGTGGTTTTTAAAAAGATTAATAAATACTACTCTAAAAATGTCTTCCATACCAAACTTCTAATATGTTTCTGCTCATGTGTGTAAGCAAACTGTTAAGAAAGATGTTAACCAGGATTAGTGACAGTCTATGTCAGTCAGGTTCAGAGTCCTGGTTTTCATATATATCGGCTTTCCATATCCACAGCTTTTGTATCAGCAGATTCAACCAATGGTGGATTGAAAATATTTGAGAAAAAGAATAATATGACAATTAAAAAAATAAAAAAATTAAAAATATAGTATAACAACTATTTACCATAGCATTTGCATTGCATTAGGTATTTATAAGTAATCTAGAGATGATTTAAAGTGTAAGGGAGAAGTGTGTAGGTTATACGCAAATACTATCCTATTTTATACTGTAATTGTAAGGACTTGAGTGTCCATGGATTGTGGTGTCCACAGGTGCCCTACAGAACCAATCTCCCACAGATACCGAGGGATGACTGTACTTCCTAGGTTAGTCAGACTTGCCAGAAGGCTAAATCCTACATAGGAATATTACTGTATGAAATTTGAAGTGCTGTTTTTCATATGTACATTTGATTACATGAAAGAACCAAGTTTCTTAATAAAAGGCCCAAGATGGCTACAGTTAAAATAGCACACCCAAAGCAGGCAGAGAGGAAATGCCAAGGACGATTCAAATGCCCGGCCTATGTCCTCACTTATATGGGAAAAGAAGATTTAGAAAATTCTTGATAACTAATCATTAGGGAAATGCAAATCAAAACCACAATGAGATATCCCCTCACACCCATTAGGGTGGATACTATTTAAAAAACAAGCAAAAAACCAAAACAAGAAACAGAAAATAAGTGTTGGGAAAGATGTGGAGAAACTGCAATCTTTCTACATGTTTAATAGGAATGTAAAATGATGCAACTGACATAGAAAACAGTATGGTAGTTCCTCAAAAAATTAAGTAGAGGATTACCATATGACCCAACAATACCACTCCTGGGTACATATCCAAAAGAAACGGGATCTCAAAGAAGTATGTGTACACCTGTGTTCACAGCAGCACTATTCACAACAGCCAAAAGATGGAAGCCACACAAAGGTCCTTCGAGGGACAAATGGATAATACCATCTGGTAGTGCACATACCTATAATGGCATATTATTCAGTCTAAAAAAGGAAGAAAATTCTGACACATGCTACAGGACGAATGAACCTTGAGGATATTAGGCTGAGTGAAATAACCCAGTCACAGAAAGTAAAATACTGTATGATTTCACTCATAGGAGGTATCAACAGTAGTCAAACTCACAGAAACAAAGTAGAAGGGTAGTTGCCAGGGGCTGGGGAAAAGGGGGACTTGTCTAATGGATATAGAGTTTCAGTTTTGCAAGATGAAAAAATTCTGGAGATTGGATGCACAATGTGAATATATTTAACATTACTGAACACTTAAAAATAGTTAAGATGGTATATTTTAAGATATATTTTATCACATGCCTGATATACTTCTAACAAGTCTAAATACAGTTAAGATCACTAAGAACTCATGACTTAAAATTCTGATCTTTGAAGCAACTTACTACTAAACTGAAATTTCAGAATTATTAATAATGTTCTAATAACGCTTCAAGACCCCTAACAAGTGACACTGATTGATGATTTTGTGCTCATGGCATTATATGGTTCAGAGAACATAATTAAGACTCTTACCCAATGCTAGAATAAATACCACCTTGACATCAGGACAAATGAGAGGATTCAAGATTGTGCTACATGATTTTAAAATGTGTGAACACTGTTCTGTAAAAGCACAAAATTAGTCCCTCCCCCAACTAACATTCCCTACAACAGCATAATAAAAGGGCCTAACCTCTAATTCTTTTTCATCGAAGTACTGTAGCCACTGAAGAGGAACAACTTCATTAAAACCATCAAGGAAAGCTTTGGTCTGTTCTTGTACTCCTCGAGAAAAACGCCATTCTGTCATTAAACTGAAAATAAAGATGGTATTTAAAAATAGGTAATTTATATGTGAAGTAAAATACTTAAAAACACCAAGAACTTCTATAGTTCTTTCTCTTTTTCTAAATATGCCACATATATATACATATAAATGTGATGTGTGTGTATATGTATGAATACATGTAATTTTAGAGTTAACACATTTGAGGAAATAAGTTCTAGCACATTGGTAACTATTAAAAAGGATGCTTTTAAAACAAATAGGAAAGGAAAAAACAGAAAAAAGACAAAATAAATAGGAGGTTCTTCACTATTTAGTAAGATAGCCAAATCCTAGCACTAATTATTTCCTGTTTATATCTAGACAAATAAGTCCAAATATCATGTGCCCACTGGGAAGGAACAGCTAGTCACTTAACAGGCTCTTCTTACACCAAGCATTGCCATGACAGACCTGAGGACTCTGACTCAAAGTCTTCCACACCAGGAAGGCAAGGGATTGTCTCAGTATGTAATGACCATATGTCCACAGGCCATGTGCTGGTGTAGGTTTATGGTCTGAGAGGGCTTAAGGCTGGAGAACAGGTTCTTTACGTGCTGTTTTATTGGAAAACACAAAGATTTCCTAACTAGAATAGAAGAACTCAATTAAGATGAAAACAAAACATTCTGAAGAGACATATATAAAGCAGCTGTAAGAGCAGGGACATATGATAGAAAGGAAATAAGGAAGAAAATCTGTCAGTGACACAAACTCTGTAAAAGGAGATTCCAAAAGGAGATGGATCTGGAAAGAACTACCTAGAGAAGCAGCATACACCATCTCATACAGAGAAGCCACAGATTCTAGCCAATGAAAAGAAAACCACGCTGTTCACACTCCTCCCATTTCTAACTCTTCTTTTTGTTTTCTAGAGGAAGCTGGCCTTATGCTTTTCTAAGGCTGCCTCCAAAACTTTTCAATTCCTAAACCCTCTTTGTCCCGTATCCTCAACTCCAACTCTTCTTCCCATTTGTCCACAAAGGTGTTCAGACTATTCTTTTCCAAAAACCCTTCCTTTAACCCAGTGTCTCTTTTAAATTACTCTGTCCTCCCTTTACCACCACACTCATTATAAGAGTACACCTTACTCAGTGTTTTCACTTTCTCACGTTCTATTCAACCAAATTTTAAACCAAGGTAATTTTAAACCTAGCTATCATTGTAGGCTCCACTATAGCCACTAATTCTCACCATCAACTTATCCCCTTAATACGTCATTCTGCTCTTGCTGTTTTCCCTGTCCCAAAATCTCCCTCTATGAGTCAAGCTTTCATGTATCTTTTTTTTTTTTTTTTTTTAAACATAGGGTCTCACTCTGTTGCCTGGTTCACTGCAGCCTTGACCTCCCTGGGCTCAGGTGATCTTCCCACCTCAGCCTCCCTAGTGGCTGGGACTACAAGCGCACGCCACCATGCCCAGCTGATTTTTTAAAAAATTTTATTTATTTATTTATTTTTGTAGAGATGAGGTTTTGCCATGTTTCTCAGGCTGGTCTTGAACTCCTGGGCTCAAGTGATCCACCCACCTCGGCCTCCCAAAGTGCTGGGATTACAGAAAGGAGCCACCAGCCTGTCATGCATCTTTTAAGACATAACCAACTTTCCTGACTCCTCCCAGCAGAAACAATAGCTCTCTTTCCACTTTGGATTCCAGTAGTACTTCATATATATTTCTACCATTCATTTACTTATGGATTCACTGATGACCTATTTTGTGCACTAAAAATAAGGTATCACAACTAAACAAGAGTGTTATCATATAATTTTCAAGAGCAAGATTAAAAAACAAGACTAAAGTCTGTTATTATTTGAGACTGAAACAAAATCCTCCAAAAATTGCTGCATTCATGATTAGCTATCAATTGTATTACAGTGATAAAATGTCTGAAACAGTGCTTAACTTTACAGAAAGTGAATATACATCTTACATAGTGAAATTTTATTTAGACTGCTTTTGATATTTGAAACCACTGATGGCATTTTTTTAACCACTCTGGTTGTGGTACTTATTTTTGTTGGACTTCGTGGAAGGCTCAGGCTTAACAAATATAGAAAGTCCAGTGCCTTATGCATGATCTTTTGATGAATATATTTTCCTCAGAATCTAGTGTTACTGTTTTTATGCAACTAGCGTAATAAATGCACACTGTAGAACAAAGCAAAACAAAAATACCTAACAGAGTACAAAAGTATAAAGGAAGAAAATCAGTTATTGTTCATTTCTCTCACTCAGAGATGACTGGTTTAGCAGAAAAATAAGAAGAGGCCAGGAATGCCAAGCTAAGAAGGGTACATTAAAGTTGGTAAGCAGAGACACTAAGGATGTAAATTTGAAAGGCTATAGCAATTTACAAGAAGGGAAAAAAGAATGGCTGTGACATTTTACAAAAGCCACATAGCAATATCTATTAAATACTTTTTGACCCAGTAACTTCACTTTTTAAAAATCTAGCCCACAAAACAAGTAGCAGGATGTATGGGTTCATGCTTAAGGAAGTTTTCTGCTGTCTTGTTTGCAGTGGCCCAAACTAGACACAACCTAAATGATCTCTGTTGGCAGGAATAGCTGAAGAATTTAGAAAAAAATACACCACAAAGTACCTAGCTATTAAAAAATGAGTTAGATTTAACTGTAATGTCCTTAAGACAAAAAAAGTAAGCTACGGAGTAATGTGTATAATCCAATCCCATTTTCAAAACAAATATAAAAAAACAAAAAATCTGAAAGAGACAGAGATGACAGCTAGCATCTGAAGAGGGTGAAAATGGTAGTACTATTCATAGAAGACATTAGTAGGAGGCAATATCTAGGAAAAATGAAAAGTTTGATTTTAGACCCATTACATTTTAAGATGGGTCATTTTGTAGTTCACATGCTGGCAAATTATGGCCCGTGGGCCTAATCATCTGGTTTTTTTGTCCAGCATTTGAGCCAAGAATAGTCTTTACATTTTAAAAAAATGATTGAAAAATATTAAAAGTATTTTGGGATATGAAAATTATACAAAATCAAATTTCAGTGTTTACAAGTGTTTTACTGGAACACAGCCACACATCTGTTTATACACTGTCTATAGCTACCTTTGCACTATACCACAGAGGTGAGTAGTTGCAATAAGAAATGTTGTGGCCTGTAAGCCTAAAAAGTTTACTGCCTGGTTCCTTCCTGAAAATGTTTGGATTTACCTGACTGGCAAATGGAAATTATTTCTAAAGTTCAGATATAACTTTAACAGAAAATTGAAGCTATGCTAGCAGAATATTTAGAGAAGCAGGTTGAAATAAAATCTTGGGAAAATGCCTACATTTAGGAAATAGGAGATTTAGAGAACTGCCATTAAAAAAGAGCAAGTGACCAGGATGGTGGTGATACATGCCTGTTATCCCAGCATTTTGGGAGGCTGAGGAAGGAGGATGACTTGAGGCCAAGAGTTTGAGACCAGCCTGGGCAATACAGTGAGACCCTATATTTACAAAAAAAAGATTGTTTTAAATTAGCTGGGAATGGTAGTATAAGCCTGTAGTCCCAGCTACTCAGGAGACTAAGGCAGGAGAATTGCTTGAGCACAGGAGGTCAACCCTGCAGTAAGCTATGATCACGCCACTACTACAGCCTGAGTGACAGAGTGAAACTCTCTCTAAAAACAAAAATTTAAAACAACAAGAGAATGTACTATGACATAGGATCACGGAATTCAAGAAAACACTGAGTTCAAGAAACAGGCTGTGGTGAGCACTATTTAAAAGCCTAAGTTAAAAAAGGGAAAATGACGTGGAAAGGGAAATGGTAGAATAGTTACTGCAAATGGCAGTGGGAAAATGAAGCAACATATTATTCTCTTTTTTCAAGAACATTGGTACGGGTGACAAGAACTTCCCAAAGGCATGAAAAGGGATGAAATTAAGGGTACGGAGAGAGGATTTAGTTCTGAAGTGTTCTAGAAATTAAGCTTAATAAGGTATATCACCTTACCCAATATATTCATCTTTGTTCTCCTCAGTCACCAGAATGTTGGAACCTCCCAACTTCAGGTCATGTGAAGTAACTTTTCCCAAAATCTCCATGTCAACAGAAAAGTACATTTCTAAGCCACATTCTTCAATGTTGTTATCTCTGGGTGCAATAAATATATATACACTAATTAACAAAATGAAACAAAATGGGTTTCAAAAAGATGACTTATTGCAAAACAAAATCTTCAAACCTTATCCAGATAAGGGAGTTATAAAATTCAGTATCAATAGATTCCAAATCCTTAATAGTAAGTTTTTTACTTAACATACGCTTGTAGAATGGTAAAGAGAAACCAGTATCAATAAACTTTCCATGAAATAGTGCCTGCAAAGAAAAATGAAAAATTTTATTTAAAATTTGCAAAATAACAATTTCTTAGAGAACAATGATAAAAGAAAAATCATGAGACTTTACAAGTAAACAAAGCATTCAGTAAGTGAATGGCATAAATCATGAAAACTAAAATGTTATATAAAATGCTAGGTATGAAAAACAAAGTTAAAACAATCTATTTTATAATACATAGCTATATAACATATATCAAAAACTGTATAGGATGATAAAAGACTTCTATTACCATACCCTGCCTCAATCTTCCTAAATGTTTTATAAATGGAATTAACCTAACTGGATAAGGAAATATAAAAGGGCCCTGTGCACCTGAAAAGGCAGCTCTCCTGTTCCTTTCTTACTCTCACCATTGCCTGCGAAGCTTTTAAGACTAACCCCATCGTGCCTTCGCTCCTATTCACAATAGCCAACACAGGAAGCCCCAGACTCCCAGCAATTTTGGGGAACTAAAAAAATCCACTGAAGCTATTAATACTACCTTAGCCCCTCATGAAGTTATGTCTTCCCTTACTCAGTTTAGATTCCATAGTCAATCATTAAAATTAACTACCTTCAAGGTGGGGCGCAGTGGCTCACACTTGTAATCCCAGCACTTTGGGAGGCTGAGGCAGGTGGATCATGAGGTCAGGAGATCAAGACCATCCTGGCTAACACAGTGAAACCCCGTCATTACTAAAAATACAAAAAATTAGCTGGGCATGGTGGCACGCACCTGTAGTACCAGCTATTCAGGAGGAAGAGGCAGGAGAATTGCTTGAACCTGGGAGGTGGAGGTTGCAGTGAGCCAAGATCGTGCCACTGCACTCCAGCCTGGGTGACAGAAGGAGACTCTGTCTCAAAAAATAAAATAAAATAGCTCCCTTCAAACCCTACCTCTGCCAGTGCATTTCTAGCAAAATCCCAAGCCTAGCTAAATTCAACTCTCAGGTTACTCAATGCCTGTAGCTAGGCAATGGAACATGCTAGAAATGCATAAACAACCAAGCTGACCGCTCCATGACCGACAGTCATATTTTGTCACTAGTCTGTTTCCTGGTAATCACATTTCCCTACTGCATTCACTCTCCCACTTTCCTGGATGACTATTTCATTCCTACTCTTCTTTCTTCAAATACTTACTTCTCCCCACTCCTTATTCTGAGTTGATGATCTTACTTCTTATTTCACAGAGGAAATAGAAGTAACCAGAAGAAAACTTTAGTGTGTTCTACTATATCTGCTCACTACTATCATCTGAATCCATATAATCTTATTATAGATAATCTTTCTATCACTTGGTGTGTTTGCTAAATAAATCTCTTCCTTTCTCCAACTCAAGCCCATTGCTCTCATATTCCTTATATTCTGACTTTATCAAATTCTTTATCCTCTAACTTGGTAGTATAGTTTAGACGTCTGTCTCCTCCAAATCTCATGTTGAAATGTGATCCTCCAGCTGGCTTCTTCATACAGAAGAATGAAACTAGAGTGCTACCTCTCATCATACACAAAAATTAACTCAAGATGGATTAAATACTTAAATGTAAGACCTAAAACTATTAAAATCCTAGAAGAAAACCTAGGAAATGCCCTCTTGATATCAGCCTTGACAAAAAAATTTCTGGCTAAGTCCTCAAAAGAATTGCAACAAAAACAAAAATTGGTAAGTAGGACCTAATTAAACTAAAGAGCTTCTGCACAGCAAGAGAGGGAGTAAACTAACCTACAGAATGGGAGAAAATATTCACAAACCATGGATCCAACAAAGGTCTAATATCCAGAATTCATAAGGAACGTAAGCAAATCAAGAAAAAAAAATCCCATTAAAAAATGGCCAAGCATAAACAGACACTTCTCAAAAGAAGATATATAAGCAGCTGCTGGGTGCGGTGGCTCATGCCTGTAATCCCAGCACTTGGGGAGGCCGAGGTGGGCGGATCACCTGAGGTTAGGAGCTTGAGACCAGCCCGACCAACATGGCGAAACCCCATCTCTATTAAAAATACAAAAATTAGCTGAGTGTGGTGGTGCATGCCTGTGGTCCCAGCTACTCAGGAGGCTGAGGCAAGAGAATTGCTTGAACCCAGGAGGCAGAGGTTGCAGTGAGCTGAGATCATGCCACTGCACTCCAGCCTGGGTGACAGAGCAAGACTCTTGTCTCAAAAAAAAAAAAAAAAAAAGAAAAAGAAAAGAAAAGAAAAGAAAAGACATATAAGCAGCCAACAAAATGTATGAAAAAATGCTCAACATCACTAATCATCAGAGAAATGCAAATCAAAACCACAATGAGACACCATCTCATACCAGTCAGAGTGGCTTTTGTTAAAACGTTACAAAATAACAGATGTTGGCAAGGCTGCAGAAAAAAAAGAGACATATACTTTGTTCAGAATGTAAATTAGTTCAGCCACTTTGAAAAGCAGGTTGGAAATTTCTCAATGAACTAACAGTTGAACCACCATGAGAATCAGCAATCCCATTACTGGGTATAGATATCCAGAGGAAAATAAATTGTGCTACCAAAGGACACATGCACTGTATGTACCCCACAGCGCTACTCACAATAGGCAATACCTAGAATAAATCCAGGTGCCCATCAATGGTGGACTGTAAGAGCCATGGAATACTATTCAGCCATAAAAAGAATGAAATCATATCTTTTGCAACAACACAGATGCAGATGGAGGCCATTTTCCCAAGCCAACTACCAAATACTGCATGTTCTTACATACAGGTTGGGAGCTCAGCATTGGGCACACATGGACATAAATAGATGGGAAAAATAGACATCTGGGGACTACTATGGGAGGGAGAGAGGGATGAAGGCAAGGGTTGAAAAACCACCTATTGGGTACTATGTTCACTACCTGAGCATGATGGGTTCAATCATACCTCAAACCTCAGCATCACACAATATACTTTTTTAACAAACCTGCACATGTACCCCTGATTGTAAAATTAAACCAGAAAAACAAAGAATTTTGACCTGCAACTAATAGACTAATGCCCTGGTGAGTTCTCACCCTATTAGTTCCCTACAGAGCTGGTTTTAAAAAGAGTGTGGCACTTCCTCCCCACCCTTGCTTCCTCTCTCATCATGTGACTTTCATACACGCTGCTTCCCCTTCCGCCATGAGTGGACGCAGCCTGAGGCCCTCACCAGAAGACGATGCTGGCACCATGCTTCTTGTACAGCCTGCACAGTCAAACAAACCCCTTTTCTTTATAAATTATCCAGCCTCTGGTATTCCCTTATAGCAACACAAAACAGACTAAGATACTTAGTCATCACTATCAGCAATACAAATGTTTTATTCTCCTCCCATTCTTGACTCCATAAGCATTTATAGTTAGTGTCCAATTATCTATGATTCCTTGTTTATATTTGCTGTATCCACTCTCCCTCCATTCTCTCTTGATTTTACTCCCATCAGTCTTTCCACCCTACCACTCATGAATAACTTTCACCTTTGCAGATACAATGGTCAAATCCCAGGCTTCATCTTGCTCAGTCTATCAGTAACATATGACAGGGTTGATGATGTCTTCCTTCTTGAAACACACTTTCTTCTTCCCTTGTCCTCTGGGGACCACTCCTATTTGATTCTACTACCTCAGATCTTTTGTTGGTTACTTATCTCCCTGACTTATAATTGTCCTTGAACAACTTCTTCATCCATACTCACTCTATAAACAATCATACTGCTTTTTAATACTCTCTATATGCCAAGAATTCCCAAATGCCTGTCTCCAAACTAAATATCCTTTATAAACAATCATATTGCTTTTTAATACTCTCTATATGCCAAGAATTCCCAAATGCCTGTCTCCAAACTAAATATCCTTTCATTGCCAGACTTACACCTCCAACCATCTCTTTTACGTCTCCATTTGGATGTCTACTTCAAACTTAACAAGCCAAACCTAAATATTCTGGATTTCTCCCACCCCCAAAATTTGCAGCCAGACAAGCTGGCCATAAATATTGTTGCCATACTTGACTCTCTCTCACACCCTGCATCTAATCTGTCAGAAAACTGTTAGTTCTAACTTCACAATATACCCAGAATCCAAATCACTTCTCACTTCCTCCACTGCTAGAAGACACAAGTCCAAGCCACTATTACCTTTCACCTGGATTGTTACAAATGATTTTCCTGCTTCTATCCATGTTTTTCCATGCCCCCAATTATAGTCTGTCTTCTACATACTCGTAAAGCAAGCTTAATAAAATTTAAGTCAGATCATGTTAGTTAGATCAGGTCACTCATTGCCGTACTCAACTCTTATGTGAATTTCCTAAAGGTCCCACACAGCATCTCTCAATCTCATCTCCTATTACATTCTCTCTCATATCCTCTGCTGCAACTATACTGGTCTCTTTCTCAATCAAGAATGCACTCCCACATTAGAGCCTTTGTCTTGCTGTTCCCTATGCCTAGAATAGTCTTCAAGATATCTGCATGATTCAGTCCCTAGCTTTCTTCAATTTCTGTTCATGTGTCATCCACCAGTGAGGCTTCCTCTAAACATACCATATAAAAAAAGCAACATACTCTTTCCTTCAGAATATATCTATTGATTATTCGTTTCTATCTAATGGAATTTAGGTCCCTGAGAGCAGGGACTGTGTATTCTTTTCATCTCTGGAGCCTAAAACAGTGCTTGGCATTACAGTAGGTTGTCAATAAATTTTTGCTGAATGAATTAATAGATAATAAAGTGCAAATAAACAGGTAAATAAATAAATACAAACACTTCCCAAAAGACAATAGTTCCATAAGGGCTTCTGCAAAGCTCTAAAAATTCCAAAAACAATCAAATACAATTATTAGATCGCTCAGATTTTCCTTTTATTGAAAAGTAGGCTGGGAGTGGTGGCTCACATTTGTAATCTGAGAACTTTGGGAGGCCAAGACAGGCGGATCACTTCAGCCCAGGAGTTTGAGACCAGCCTGGGCAACATGATGAAACCCCATCTCAACTAAAAATACAAAAAAATTAGCTGGCATGGTGGCACGAGCCTGTAGTCTCAGCTACTTGGGAGGCTGATGCGGGAGGATCGTTTGAGTCTGCAAGGTGGAGGTTGCAGTAAGCTGAGATCACGCCACTGCACTCCAGCCTGGGCAACAGAGTGTGATCCTGTCTCAAAAGAATTAAAATTTTTTCTATTAAAAATAAACAAATAAAAGTAGTCATACTATAAATGGGTCTTAATTTTAAAAATGAAAGGACTTTTTTTTTTTTATTATACTTTACGTTTTAGGGTACATGTGCACAATGTGCAGGTTTGTTACATATGTATCCATGTGCCATGTTGATTTCCTGCACCCATTAACTCATCATTTAGCATTAGGTACATCTCCATTATAATGCTGTCCCTCCCACCTCCCCCCACCCCACAACAGTCCCCGGAGTGTGATGTTCCCCTAAATATGAAAGGACTTTTAAGGACTAAGTGGCTGTATAAACATAATCTTCATATTCACAATCTTGATTTTATACAGGTACTCAAAAAATATATTTTTACACTCTCCAGGGAAACTTTCTTGGTAAATTTGTGAATAGCAAATATAATGCTTATCCTTTTTTTTTAAAAGCCTTCTCTAATACATTTGTAACAAATTTAAATAAACAAAAATAATAAAGTCAGGAACTCACCATGGCAATAAAACGACCAATGAAACAGAAGTATGAAAGATGGTCTGGATTAATGGTTGATGCTGGATTTATCTGCAGACAATAGTTGTTCTTGCCCGCATACTCAAATAAGCAATACATTGGGTTCAAAACTTCATGTGAAAGCAAGAAAAACCATTCTCTATAAGAAAATAAGTCAAGGTTATTTTTTAGCATTAATATGTGAATTTAAAAACAGATCTTAAATATACTCATATACACCTCATACCTCTGCTCAATAGTCTTTAAGAACTCCACTGCCCAATTCTTTGGCCCTCCATCCAAGTTCTTCTATGATCTGGCTCTCCATTTAAGTTACCTGCTAGTTTCTATGTGGCCAAACAACAAATTCACTGATCCTCATATTAGATATAACATGCTCATTTGTATGCCACACTTTTGCTTGGATATGTCTCTTCAACTTCAATTCAGCTTAAATCCCACTTCAACAATTTTTTGAGGCAATTTCCAGTGTATTTGTATTAATATCAGTCACTGAATACTCTGTTCTAACAATCTCACAATATTAATTCATTTTTATGCACATGACTTGCCCCATCCATCAGACTGTAAGTTTCTCAAAGGCAAAAGCCATGTATTTTTTTGTATTCTTAACTCTTACAAGCACTCTAGGATGTATATACAATAGGTTTTAATGTACATTTGCAGGTGATACCGAGATACACAGCACTGCTGCTATTTAACAGTTTTAACTTTATTGTCATTGCATTAAAAATGAAACTAAAATTTAAAAGGTTAAATCTTTAAATGTGATAAGCAATCGCTAACCTTTTACCACCCATTTTAAAGTCCAATATGCGAAATCCAACTAGATAAAGGTATTACAAGATAAACCCAATCTCTAAAAGGTTCTTTTCAACAGCAATTTCTTTTAAGGAAGGGTTCCAAACTCAAATGCTTACAGTGATCTGTAAGTACAAGGGGATTCCTTCTCTATTCTCTAGATGGGGCTCACATTCTCTGCTTAGCCACAATCCTCCATTCCTTATATACTTGCTAAATTATTGGTTTTAAGGAAGAAAAATTTCTAGGCATATTATCGTAGTCCTCAGATAACTGGGCAGTGGTGGACACTGTAGTGAAACAGAGTATATGCTAATCTACAGGGGAAACAGCAACTCTGATTCAGCCCACTGATGCCAGGTGAGAAGGCAGGATTGTGGGTCGAGTGTTTTAAAGAGAAGTCAGAAATCTTCATTCTTAAGCATAATCTAATGATTTTCAAATGTCATCAAATAATTTAAAAACCATAAAATCACAATGAGGGCCACCTCTATGTAGGCTAGATCTGGCCTGGCAGCCTGTTAATAAATGCTTTCCTAAAGCTTATAAAACACAATCGCTGATACTGCCTGAAGGGTAGAGAAGGCAGTCCTCAACAAAATCAACTAGAAATAGTAAACACCAATTATTAAAACTAAGTCCAGTTGTAACATAGTAGTAGTTGAACCAAGTGACTTCCCTCTATAATGAGGCTGAAGTAAGACATGCCCCAGGTAAGAGGACAGAGCAGGTCTAGTGAGAGTGTGTTTAGACACATATATAAAAACTAGGAATAAACCCTCCAGATGCTTCAGATAATTTCTAGCAAAAAACAGCCCAGAGAAAACTGAATTAATTCAAAAGAAGAATGGCTAAAACATGGCATCTAACCTTTCCCCTGATGCTAGCAGAAAAGGAAAAAAAATTCCTAACTAGCAAGAGGCAGAAGAATTAACTTTCAACATATTCTTCTCAATACTGTCAAATAAACTGAAGAGACACAAGAGGTTGAAAAAATTATGAGACAAGAGATGAGCTAGCAGAGCCTAAAGAAGAAAATGAAGAAAACAGTAATACCACTAATGAAGAAAAATCACATTAGAAGCAGCAAAACGTAGGGCAGTACTGCAAACAGTGACATGAGGATAGGCTTGAGAAAAATCAAAATAAAATGGAAAAGCACAAAGATAAAAATGATCAGAGAAAAGATGACAGACATGTAAGACTGACAAAGGAGATTCCACATACCCATGACTGATGTTCCTGAAGAAAAATGGAACAAATGGAACAGAAAAAATATTCAAAGACATAATAGAAGAAAACTTCCCTGACATTAAGGAAGATCTTAATATATTCTAAAAAACGATACAAAACAATCAACAGTGAAATTATTGAACTTCAAGAAAAAGGACTGTGTGGGCACCCAGAGGAAAAATAAGGTTCCTACAAGGGGCTGGCCTCACACTTCACAGTACTAATATTCAATGCTAGAAAACAGTAAAGCAATGTCTGAGTATTGGAAAAACAAGTGTGTGAGAAATTTATATCTAGTGAAATTGTTGTTTATATGTAAAAGCAACAGAGAACATTGTATGCAAAGACTGTAGGAATATATCAATCCTGTAAATTCTTTAATAAAACATTTCATGAATCTAGCCCACCAATACATGAATTAAATAAAAAATTTAGTAATAAAAAATAATGTTATGGAGGAACTAGCTATATTCATTAAAACCATCAAAATATAAAACTTAGACCCAAATAGTTGAGGCAAATAAGGGCTCAGACAAGAATGTAAATGTTAATAAACACACACTGTAAAAATACCATATTTCCTCATTTCTAAGATACCTTTCTTATGTCTGAACATTTCTGAAATTGAGATAAACTCACAATAGATGCAATATGAACATTTATTATGATAGGCAGTGTTTCGTTTCTGGAAAAGTTTAATGATGTTGTAAACGAGGAAATATGCTAATATAAACAAAACTCTGATAATTCCACATATATTATCACGTATCTATTCCCACCAGTGGTACTTGGTTCTGTATCTCTTTTTGCCAGTTGTGTTAAAACTGATTTTGTAATTCTGTACACCTCTGAAATGAGTTCAAAAAAGGAGTTGTTTCTATGAAAAGCAAGTTTGAATTCTTTAGAAAGATTTAATCAAAATGTTTTGCTAAACAATAAATTGTTGCCAAATTAGGCTGGGCAGAACAAATAAGGGACAAAATTAAAAAATAAAAGGATTTTCTACCCATATTGCTTCACAAGTGTCTAGTGTTAACAATATATTTAGTGAATGTAGAAAACTTTATTCCCAAAAGAGACTCAGATTGGACTAAAAACATAAACATAAAACCAACATATGATGTTACAATAGCAAAAAATAAGAATGTATGCATGCTAATCCATTAATTATGATATTTCCATACAACAGAATATTGTACAGCCATTTTAAAAAAGAAAATATTCAGACTGAGTGCTGTGCCTCACACCTGAAATCTCAGTACTTTGGGAGACCAAGGTGGGGGGAATCTCTTGAGCCCAGGAGTTCAAGATCAGCCTGGGCAAAACTGTGAGACCCTCATTTCTACAAAAAGCTTTAAAAACTTTTTTTTTTTTTTTTGAGACAGCGTCTCGCTCTGTCACCCAGGCTGGAGTGCAGTGGCGTGATCTCGGCTCTCTGCAAGCTCCGCCTCCCAGGTTCATGCCATTCTCCTGCCTTAGCCTCCCGAGTAGCTGGAACTACAGGCGCCCACCACCACGCCCGCCTAATTTTTTGTATTTTTAGTAGAGACGGGGTTTCACCGTGTTAGCCAGGATGGTCTCGATCTCCTGACCTCATGATCTGCCCACCTTGGCCTCCCAAAGTGCTGGGATTACAGGCGTGAGCCACCATGTCCAGCCTTTAAAAACTTTTTAAAAAACAAGAAGGAGAAAAAAGAAATAAACAAATTCACTCACTCACTGTATATATGCTAACATAGAAAGATGTCTACACTATATAAAAAAACAAAATCAGATCCTACATTTTGTACATTGTATGATTAATTCTGTTAAAAAAAAGCAGCAAACATATACTATATTACACATATATACGAATTTACATATATGTAAAGAAGATGTATAGAAAGATAACCAAGAGTAGTAATAATAATAATGGTTACCTTGTGTATTTTTGAGAAAAATTCTGGATTGTTAATTCAAAAATTTAATACAATATATTCACATATGTTTTCAAGAATA